>NC_143015.1:31316748-31469248 GCF_055824585.1 Amblyomma mixtum
CAACAGCCACAGAAACGAAGGAGCACAGGGGATTTGTTTTAATTAATTCATTTTTTTTGTGGTGTTGATCAAGTAAGAATATTATTGAATATGTTGTCGCTTGATGCAAATGGATTAGAAAAGCAGAAGAAAAAACAACCACATGCCGCCATGGGTTCGGATCCCACCGGCGGCATGTGGTGGTTTTTTCTTCTGCTTTTCTAATTTTTCTTGACAACTGCAGACACACTTTGAAATGGCAGGGAATCTGGCAGTTTATTTCCTAAGTACTTTTTTGTCCAACCTCCTGCCAGCATCCACGTTCCATTCCAAATAGACACCTTTGACCTATCACTAGACAATTGGGACCACGCGGATGCTCCGCGGGCCGCAGACCTTTCGCGTTTTCCGCACACATGTATTATTATTATTTTTAATTTGTTAAATTTTGTATAACTTCTTGTGCTCAATTTTTTATTCTCTGTGCCATTTTTATTTTCATTTTTCTACATATTTCTTGTCATTTGTTATTTACTTACACCAACATCGACTCAACTCGATAATCTCAGAATGATTTAACCTGCGTGTGCATGCAAATCTCGAAACCACATGCACTGCGCCAAACTTTATCAAAGTGCTCTCACCATGTCATACTTGTTTGGCGCCACATTTAATCAGAAGTTTTTCTTTTTCTCTTTTCTCTTCCTGTGTGTGCGTTAACATTTTCTGTGTTACATTTTCTTTAAACATTTCTAGAGCTAATTTTTTTTTTTCCTGCTCTTCCCTTCTTTTGTTT
Organism: Amblyomma mixtum; assembly: GCF_055824585.1. Lineage (NCBI taxonomy): Eukaryota > Metazoa > Arthropoda > Arachnida > Ixodida > Ixodidae > Amblyomma > Amblyomma mixtum. The sequence goes on from NC_143015.1 coordinate 31,317,524, forward strand.
TGTTCCCCCCAAATTCATCTTTGCCTTCCCATTACGCGCTCGGGCTAGCTCAGTATTTTACCCGACGGACGCTGTTTTTTCACGGGAAGCTCACTGCGGGACACGGTTTTGGACCGCCTAGTATATTTATGGGAAAAGGGGCGCCAGATTGTCTGGTAGAAAGGCCCGAGAGCAGAGCAAAGCGACGAAATGAAGCAAACATACAGAGGGCACAGTCGCAAGTTGCCGTTGCAGCGGTTAACAAGTGTGTGTTGGCCGTCTCTCGAACGCGTCCCTTGCAAGCGTCTCAGGATACCTGATACGGGCCGCCCGCTCGGACCCGGCGGCGTCTTGCGGGGGTGTGCGCGTATTTGGAGGGGGGGGGGGGGGGGGGGGTAGCGGCTTCCGTGTGCGCCGAGAGCCGGGTCTAACGCTCTTTTGCCCCTTCTATCGCTGTGCTGTTCAGGCTCGTTCTTTGCTACTACTTTACCATTTCCACCTCCCCGTTTGTTTTTTCTGGTTGTTGTTCAGCCGCGGCCCGTTTGAGACTTGTCGTGCTGCCTATTATACGGTCCACTGCCCTCATTCTCAAGTTTGTTTAGAGGGCGGAGATTATACCTCCTCGCTTGTTCTGTGTCCTTATATTGACGAAACGGATTCATTGTAAGCCTGCCCTGACGAAGGGAATACCATTCCCGAAACTGTTGGCAAAATAAACGTTAAAAGAACAGTCGCGTTTGTCGTAATACTGTACCTAAACTAGTAAACTGGGCCATTGGAACCCCTACTGAATATATATATATATATATTAGAGAAGCCAACAGCCACAGAAACCAAGAGAGAGGAGCGATTTTGAATTTATTGATTTATTTTGTGCTGTTCGACTTAGAATATTACTGAATATGTATCGCTTAAAGCTAATTGATTAGAAAAGCAGAAGAAAAAACAACCACATGCCGCCGGTGGGATCCGAACCCACAACCTCCGAATCTTTGGCAGCTGATTGATCAAAGTCACCAGAAATTTGGAAAAACATAACAGGATTTATGTCACGACGTTTTACCTGGAGAATCAGCCTTTTTAGAGTGTACAACAGTATTCGAAATACGCAGCTTTAAAAGCACGCGCTAGGAGCAGGAATAGCGGCAAGCAAAAATGAAAAGAATAAGGGGGGAGAATGCACAAAGACAAGAAAGCAAAAGGAAAATGTGTTACAACTTGAAAAGGGTGACCCCCTAACGGAGATGTAGGCGTTCGGAAGGAGGGAACGAGAGTAAATAAAAAGGGTGGAGGGAAAGGAAATTTCTTTCCACATCATCTTATAGCTCTTTTAGAGATACATGGGAGTAATCCTCGAGGTCTCGCTCATTACCGCATTTTTGTGACAAGCGTGAAGCGCTTGACCCCTGCGCAACGGGTTGGCAACATTTACAAGAGAAACCAGTAGGGATGGGGGTCAGAAGGAATGGCAAAGGAACAAATTTACCATTGCAGACAAGAAAAGAAGAAATGCTATAGCACAAGATTTTGCAAAAGCTCGTGCACTCAGAGGGGTTATGGCAGCACAACAGAATACATTTTGCGCGGAATTAGGCTTTTAAAGCCATTGCTTTTATACTGCCGATTACCAAAACTAATGCTATGTATATTCTGCAGAAGCAGAAGCGTCATATGTCTCCTCACGCAGCTGCGATGTGGAACTTTGGCACCTGGAATGCGAGAGGTGGCACTTTCGCAGGTGGCCAGGTTGGCACCAGAAGTGTCAGCTGCCACCTGCCGCTTGCCATGGCTGGCTAGCTGCAAATCATGCGAAGGAAATCTCCCTCTGCCCTCCTAGGCGAGGGAAGGGAGTGACCAGAAGGTGGGCGCAGCGGGAAGAAACGTGCTACCAGGCAAGGTTGGCACGTGGAAACTCAGGTGCGACCTGCCACCTGCACAGCTGCCTCGTAGAAATTTTGAGAGAGGTAATACTCTTTTGCACTTCTGTGGTGCGAGTGGCCGCGCACGGCAACTCACAACGAGCCATTTATGCTGTTGCATTCGGACGGCTAATGGGAATTGCATGTCTTCCAATTGTTTCAAGGCACGTTCAATCTGTATAAGAATTTCAATGGAGGTGTTAACCGTAAACCCGATCATAAAATACAGAACAGCATGATCTGATGGCGTCCATAGGGTTTGCGATATCAAAGAAACGTTTGTTTTCACTTTAGGTAGCAATATAATTGCTGTAGTTCCGAGTTATAAAGTGTACACACAAGCTTCAATTATTATTATCCCAGATACTGGTAGAAATTAATTTTTTGCCTCAAATAAAAAATTCCCGGAATCCAAATGAGACAAACATGCGGCGAAGCTGTATGATATATGAGATATGTCACCCTTTTTACTTTGAATTTCTTTTCTCGACTTGTGGTAGCGATGACATGGCGCAATACCTTCCTCGCTCAGTTCACGTTTCTTGGGCAAAGGAAGATCAGCAAAGGGCTGAAATCCAGCAATACTCAGAAGGCACATTCATATTTTCGCAGAAAGACGAAGTTCTGAGTTAGGCCGTACGTCAAAACTAATTTCAGGTGTTTTCGTGCCGCTTGCACATAATCATTGCACACAAGGAAGAAAACAGCGGTGCTTGTGTAGTTCCATTCGCAAGTAACGCCCTATAGCTATCCAGCGTTTTGGCAAGATGTTTTGCCTTAGAAAATACATGTATACTTGTTATCAAGCTTTGCGACTGCCTTTTGTCTTAAAAGCCTTGCTTTCAAGCTGCTGCCAAGCGAAAGGGGGCTGCGGCTTAGCCAAGCTGTCTCTCACAGCTTCTTCTGCGCCTCCGCTGTCTGTATCTTTACAAGGCAGAAATAAAGAATTTGAATTTGAATTTGAATTTTAAAATTTCTCCATTGCTTGCGAGGACACGAGAACTGTCATCCCCTTGTCGTAACGTTGACTAGCGGGCTGAGGCTCCTTGCTAATCCTTGTTACATTTGTTTTCTGTTCTCAAGAAGCTTGCCTTCCTGCATTCTGTCCACACCATATTAGAGCTATGACATCATTTTTGTATGATGCTGCCCGCCACATTAACCAGCTACTTATGCAGTCTGTATCGGCGCAACTTATTGTTTGTCCTCTTTTATGACGACAATGTCATAGTCAGTCCTTTCTGAAAACTATTTAAACCGAAATAGAATTTCTCAGATGCAGCAATCCAAACGGCAGCCGTTATTTGCGCATCCCTTGGAAGAAAAATAATCCTGAGCACTGTTCTCGGAAGTGTTAATCCTATTCACAGTGATTTCGTGGCTGTTTTCTTGCGTGTTCATTTGAAGAAACGGCGGGAAGCCGAGTCTAACTGAAAGGGTAGAAGTTGAAAATATTGAATGCTGGATCCTGATATTAGAATTACACCATCGTGGTCTTTAATAAGCGTAACGCTGCCTGTGAATCAAGAAATGGTGTACGCAGCATTTCCACCACGCGCAGTATTAAATATATAGGCTCTCACGTCGGCTAGCAGGCAAATGACTGGAAAATTATTCAAATAGCGTGTTACTGTAGAAATGGGCTAGCCCTCGACCGTGATAATACTAGTAAAGAGGGGCCATGGTGAAAATCCTCTAATGAAGTGCCCTCCTTGCTTCGATAAGTCACAAAAGCGAACGACCAATAGCCCAAAGTGTTCCGAATAATATGAAAGTTTCCTGAAGCATATCATGTAATTTTATGCCTCTTCATTTCTTATCAGTGTTAGCCGCTAACTTCTACCCACTGACGATGTACTGATGAAGTTTAATGACTATCGCTGAACGACAACGCAAATTCTTCCTTTACTGACTTGACGTCTAGCTCTTGAGTACCTTTCAAATGCAATTCTTGGACCTCCGCTCGCATGAGTGCCTTCCTAATTCCACATTGTACTTCGCATTGCTTATTATTGGCCGTAAAATTTAGAAGCGATAGGCCTCTCTAGAAAATATTTTTTCAGGACCGGAGAGATTGCTGGGGTTGGAGTGTTGTGAGAAACGTTTGTGCATTCAAGGAACATAAGAAAATCTCCTTCGGCTGCAACCTTTAAAACTGCGCGAAAATGGAATCCTTCTTACCACTACATTAACCTCACCGTATGTGACTTCGCTGCTTACCCTGAACGTAGTAGAGTTCGTGAGGTGGGAAAAGACGACCATATAGAAAAGAGGCGGCTCCTCATAACCTGAGCCGTAAAAGTTTATCTTCCTGACTAACGGGCTGCGCTGACCTGGGCGTTATTCTCAGCACTACTTCTTATGCGCTGTCGCCTTTGCCGCTGCCGTCAGAAATTCGGCCCCTTCCGTATTCGCCAACGAACCCGTTGCCTTTAAATTGTCGTCTTTCTTTACGACATTGCCAGTAAAAGTTTCGACTCTTGTTTACTAAATTTTTTAATCCTGTCTCATGCAACACCTACGTCGAGAAAAGCGCACTGATGTCTTTCCATGCGTTTTTGTACTTATCTCTTCGAGCGATGTAGCGGAAAAGTAATGCACCCTGAATTTCTTTCCCAATAAAAGCTGTGCTTTATGGCGAAAGTCGACTTCCGCTTCACTTCTTCTTTAGTTTTTCCCCTTTTCTCAGTATGACTACAGAAGAGAGAACTAGAAATTGCGTTGAATATTTGAAGCACGGTGTTTCACAGTGTGGAGATAAAAGTTAACGTAATTGTCTACGTTAAAAGCATACTGCACTAAAATTAGTACCCCACTCGAAATCACGAAATTCTTCTCGAGTGCTACAATTTTTCAAAGTTCTAGTCTTTTAATTCAAGTATATTCGTGCGCATCACTTTATTTTCTGCGCTTCCAGCGCATGGTTCTTTCCCCACTCCCCACCCGCGCCCGTGCTCGCGAGGAACATGCGTGACGTCACATGTAACCACAGCTTCCGCGCCCGCCTTCCGTCATCAAGGTCGCGCCTTGTACAGCCGGTTCAAAGGTCGTGCCAATCACTTTAGAGGGCGGAAACGAGTGCAAAACCTCAAGCTTCTACCTCGGAACCGGCAGGAGGTGTGACAATTACGATTAATACATAGCACACATTCCAAACGGCTGAGCACAGTGAACCAGTATGCCTCCAATGCCGCCGCTTCGTAGTGCGACGAGAGGAAATCCGACCCGAACAAACCATGGGAAACCGGACAATCTGGCCAGCGTGAAGAACCAGGGACGTAATGAAATCCAGGTTTGCATGTCATTGATTAGACAGCATCTCACCTGGCGATATATAGTATATCCTTCAATAAGCACTCTGCGAAAGATCAGTCAAGCGCCTGGTTATGGGTCCCTTATCTGGCACATTCACTCGATTGCTTCGAGTAGCTGGTGCGTAAATGTGTAAAACTGATATCAGACTTTTCCAATCCTGCAAAGAGGCCGAACAAGGGATTGAGAGCTGGCAGTTCAGAAGGTGCCAGCTCAAATGTGCGTAATTAACTGGCGCAAAATACGTTGCAGTCTTTATGAGCAACTAACTGAGCGCTTCAAGTTGAGCACTCGCATGAGTAACTCTGACAACAATAATCGAAATGTATCACCTTGCAGGCTTGTTGATAGGGGCTGCCTTAGTAAGCTTCATTCTCTGTTACGTATATAATGTCGTTACTACACCCTGTTTTGGTCGGGACCGAGTTATAAGAACGTCTTTGTTGAGTTGTCTTTTCATGTGATACTATGATCTAGGCGTAATACTTATTACTTATTCAGCAAGCATGTTAGTGGCGATGGATTATTGCAATGAACAGCAAAATGTACAGTGCGCTGCTCGTTATTCTTGCTCTTTGTTTCCGATTGCTGCTTTTCTGGTTAATGATGCAAACTGGTATCAGTCATTTTGTATGATCTGGCATGTCTCATGCCGCAGGGCAGTCCCCACAAGCACTTTGTCTGCTTTGGATGCTGGCAGCGCGATTGTAGTAATCTGTTCTTTCGTCAGCCTGCTAGTGGAGATGTTCACTAGCTCAGTTGTAAAGGGTTCCTAGGTAGGCAAAAGCTCGTCGTGGTTCTGCAACCTAGCACGTGCGGAACCCTCTAGAGCGAAAAGTTAAGCCTTAGTTCCACCCGCTCGTCCCAGGTGTTCAATAACGCCGCCCGGTCGTACTGATCTAGCCGATCTTCATGAAGTTCGCCTGGGGATCCGTTGAAACCTGACGATACTGGGGGTTGCTGACGAACGAGCGGAGCGTTAGGCGACGGCAATGACATAATCGCGGTTTAGGCTTTTTCCGTTTCATCTCTCGGAGCAGAGCATACTGGGGGTCACGTCCTTGAGTCCTTGAAATTGGAGGGTAGATCGATGGAAGGGCGTGAAGGCAATTGTGGGGTGTCACGGATAGACCTGACGTCACCGCTTGCGAGGAGTGGGCTGCACATGCACATGTACCGAGCACCTCCATCAGATGTCATGTGGGGGTGACAACGGCGCGGAAAAGAGACGTGCAGAATGTCGCGCAATTCATTCCCTTTACTGGGTCCAATTGCGCCCACGAAGAACTGAACAGCTCAGTGGCGGCGGTAGCATCAAGTGAGCTCAGCGCTCGTCGAAGAGAATCCCCCGGTGTTCTCGGCCTCATCTAGATCAGGCTGATAAAGAGCCTTGGACACAGCGAGCAAAAAGTAGCTACCAATATGTAGAATTACGCAGCAGCTGATGCTTGTGGCTGGGATTATTCGAGATAGACAGTCGCGTTTGGTACCATATAAAATTGGCAGAGCCAAGTCCCGGATCCTTTCAGGAAGCCAAAGTATAGATTTCAAACTGTTGAGGCGCTAATAGGCAACAAAGGAAAATAAGAGGCCGATAGGAACACAGTGTTGTGGCAAGCCTACGCTACTCTAAGTCGTTCAGCTCAGCCCGTATGCTCTCGCACGGCGCAGTTCCAAGTATGCACTGTTGTTTTGAGACGACATTTGGGCCCACAGCGGCGCTTGGGGTGCGGAAAAGCCTATACTGCAGAAATTAGCGGCCCAGGTCTTGTCGGGAACGTTCAGATTTTTTGCGGTACTTCATGGCCAGCGCATTGTTTTCATGCGTCGCGAGATAGCATGAAAGGGAGCCTCCGGCCTTGGCCGCAGCCCATGCTGTCGCTCCTCAGCTTTTTCGTTGGCCCTTATACAGCGCTTCTCCTACAATGCACTTATCCGCGAGCAACCGGCAGCATCATCTGACGTCATCTACGTACCTTACAGTACGTCATGGCAACATTCAGTGAACTCCTTTGTTGTGTAAGCCTTAAGTCGAAGTGTAACATTAGTGGTTAGTTGCGACACTAATCTTATGGAAAGAATTGAAAGCTGTCGCTAGTAAGCAAAACTAAAGTTTTCTCAATAACTGCTGGACGATTCTACTCCCGCCATACAATTTAAGGGGCCAAAAAGAAGTTCTTAATTCGAAGAGTTTTGAGGGAGCCAGTGTGCGAAAATTGGAAATAAATCACGCGTTTATTTTCACTCAATTCTACGATGACATCAAGGCTCGTGCGCAAGAGATAGCAACGTATGAAAGCCTCGTCCTGACGCCATGCTGAGGCGTGGTCCTTTCAATGTCACATACGCATGCTGGAAACGAAGAAAATAAATCTCAGCAAAGGTAAAGTCAGCATTATGTGGCTTGGCAGGATGCGACGTGGATTGGCAGGGCACGGGCTCAGCGTAATGCGATAATTCACCGCTGATGTCATCGCTGGCACTGTTCACAACAGAACGTGCATGCACAGTGAGACGAAGCCTAAACGATGTCGCCGCTTTCTTCGGCGATTACGGTGGAGCCAAAGAAACTTGTCATGCTTTAGCTACAAGCTGCGTGCACTCGAACCCTTGAAGCTCATCAAATTCTCAAAACGGGATGATCTTTTGAATAATTCCTGGTAGTGTGTGTGAGTATAATAAATTAAAATGGGAATATTAAACTGAATGTGTTCGAAACATTTTTCATTTTACAACTCGAGAAATTGTTTTTTTCAAATTTAATGTTTGGGTAATAATTTTTCTAAAATAATAAAAACGCTCTATTTAACCCGACAATAAAAATTTTTATTCGCACTTGCGTCCCCACCGAAAACTGGATATTTAGCACGTCTATACTAGGTATCAGTTGCAACAGTGAGATCAGCAAATGCAGCGACAAATTTTTATTCGTGCAGGAAAACGCTGCTATACGATGTGTTCATTTCTTAGACATTTGAAGTGTACTACTGCTAGCAGGCATACTGTGCGCTGGATATTGCAGAGACATTTGAAAAAGAAAATGACTGTTCTTCCAAGCTTTGTTGATCATCATGCCTGCTGAGAATTTTCTTGTACATACGAATCCTACAGATGATATTCGTATCAACGAGAAGACTGAAAACAATAAATAAACTCCCACATTACGAATATTTGCACAGTAGTGCCGCCTACCTAAGATTATGAAGGAACACACTGCTAAACAAACGGGACAGAAGAGAACAAGCACACAGCAGCGCTCAGCCGCAACGCCTGTGTCTGTTGTAGTCTGCACCTTTCTTTTTGCGGTGTTCGTTCATAATGTTCAGTCCCCAACACGCCCACCAACGGACCTTCATGCATACCTAAGAGATGACGGCGGCATTTTCATCCTAGAGTGTGCGACGTAATTAGGAACAATCGATACGTGCAACGCCATAAACGTTTCGAAACGTACTTCTGATGAATTCTCCGCATATCGCAAGAGATTGCTTAGGTTGCCTGAGACGCCTTCTGCTGAACACTGGCGCACACCGCCATGTTTTGGGGCTCTGCCGCCACATGCCTAGACTTCCCAACAGCACAAACCTCGCCTCGTTCTGGCAGTCGGCGCAGTGGCTCGCGTGAACAGATTTGCGCTCGGAAGGGGTCTTGGTTAGTCGCCACCGCTGTGTCGTGCATTTTATTAGGCTTCGTTGCTGTACGCCGTCTGCAAAAAACACCTTTTAACAAAAAAATATTACAAATCCGAGCCCATATACATCTCGGCATTATTCTTCGCTGGTAGCATAGAGATGCGAATCAGGATCAAACTCCAAAGACATCAAGGTTGGCATAGCGAAGGGTCTTTCAACAGGCCTGCAAACTATTCGTGAGTTTTTATTTTATTTATTTTTTATTTAATCATGCTGTTAACCATCTGTATGAGGGTCATTACAAGGAGGGAAATATATACAGATACAAGTGCAATTCTCTTCGCTAAAAAACACTCAAATACACAGAATTACGGATTTGCACAGCAATCTTCCAGGAACATGTTCACATCTATCACAAATTTGTCTACATCTGTATGGTCCACAACGTCGCTTGGTAGTTGGCTCCAAATTTCTACAGCACCGGGAAAAAAGGAGTAGCGATAGACATCAGTACATGTAATAATAGGTTGTAATACCTTACTGTGACTTTTCCGTGGGCAATGCTTCAGGGGAGGTGTAACATAGTGTTGTTTATTAACTTTGAATTTATCATTCATTATCAGAAAAAAAGAGTTTCAATTACTGTTTTGTTCTTCTTATTTCTAGTGATTCTAACTGACACTGTTTTAGCATTGCTGTGACTGAATCAGTGCGGCGGTATATAGAGCATATAAAACGTGCTTGCATCCTGTGCAATCTTTCCAGTTTTCGTTTTAAACCCTTTCGATGTGGACTTCACACTGCACTTGCGTACTCTATGATTGGCCGCACGAACGTCTTGTAAGCAATCAATTTAATTTCTCTAGTCGCATTCGGCAACTTCCTCCTCAGGAAACAGAGCTTCTTGTAGGCTTTTAAATAGATAATTTTAATATGCGTGCGCCAGTCAAGATTATTTGTTAGTGTCACTCCCAAGTATTTGAGACACTTTACTTCATCTAAGAAATTTTCACTCATACTGTATCGAAACGTCCTAACATTCTGCTTTCTTGTTACTTGCATGTAAATAGATTTTTGGTAGTTTATTTCCATAACCCATTTCAGGCACCATGAGTTTAACGACTGAGGAAACCTATTTATATTCATCTGATCTGCCGGGGAAACCACAGGAGAGTAAATTAAACAATCATCGGCAAACGTTTCATTCTGGCAGGCGATTTGACGATAGCAGAAATATCATTTATATACAATTAACAAAACCGGACCTAAAATGGAGCCCTGTGGCACCCCCTACAGAACTTCACGCCTAGCTGATACTGCGCTTTCTATTTTGACAACTTGACAGCGGTTACATAGATAGCCCTGTATCCATAGTATTATATTTTCACCGATTCCTAATCTGCGCAGTTTAAACAGACGCTTATGATGCGGAATTTTATCGAAAGCCTTCGAGAAGTCCACACAGACCGCATCAACCTGCTGACGTTCGTCTATAGCCTTGCAGAAGTGGTTCACTGTTTCAATTAACTGCGACGCTGTCGAAAGGCCGGTCCAAAAACCAAGCTGGAATGGACACAATAGGTCATTTATTTCGAAAAAATGAAGGATGTGTTTAGCTATTATGAGTTCAAAAACCTTGCAACAAACGGAAGTAAGTGAAACGGGCCTGTAGTTTTTTACAAGAAGTCGATTACCGCCTTTAAAAACCGGCACTACTATTTCGCTGCGCCAGTCACGAGGTAAAGAATGATCCCGCAATGACTTTTGAAATAAAATTTGCAAATAAAATGACATCCACTCAGCATACCGCTTAAGGAATTCCGTCGGTATTTCATCGGGACCGCTCGATTTTTTCGGGTCCAGAGACAGCAGCTGCTGACAAATGCCCTCCCTATTGATGCGAATCTCGTGCATTGAGTATGGCAACATGTAAATTGTTCTATGATCACTCTCAATGTCATTGTCATCCCTACTAAAGACAGACTGGAAGAAATCATTAAACAGATTTGCAATATGGTTTTTATCCGTCACCTCATCGTACCCGTCCGTTACCTTTATGATTGCGTTCTTTTTCGCTGAAAAATATCGCCAGAACTTTTTCAGTGAGCTTGGGAGAAAATTAGTCAGTATTGTATTGCAGAACGCTTTTTTCGAACCTAGTAACGTTGTTTTGAGCTTCTTTTTCATGTTTGAAAGTTCTGCCGCCCTATCTTTTTGCTTTAGTAGCCTTTTTCCCTTGCGCTTTAACTGAATTATTCCTCTAGTGATCCAAGGATTGAGCTGCTTCGATTTCTTTGAGCGAATGGGAACAAATCTATTAATGCAATATTTTAGTGTGCCCTTGAAACGTTGCCGCAATTCCTCGACACTTTCATTGTGTGATGCAGTTGCAAACTGATTCAACTTTTCTTCTAAGACGTCCAAGATAGACGTATCGTCTGCCCGGCTGTAGTCTTTGACACGTATTAAAACATGCGATTTTTTGCGGACTTGTGTGTTCAACCGCACATTCAAACAGATAATCATCTGGCCAGTTAAACCCGGTTCGACAGATATAGTGTCGTCTGCCACTTTAGGGGATAAGAAAACCAAGTCCAACAATGACTGGGACCTTGATGTAACCCTTGTAAAATCCTTTACTATTTGCTTAAGGTTATGAGTAAACATAATTTCCATCAGTTTATTCGCACTGCTTATTTCTACACGACCTGTTGAAAAATTTCCCAATTAATATGTGGCAAATTGAAGTCGCCAGCAATTATCAGTCTGGTGTTCTTATTTACATGAGAGTTAAGGAACAAAAGCAATTCATCCAAAAAATCAGGAGATGTAGAAGGCGGCCTCTACACAACACGTACTAAATGTACAAGGTCCCCACAAGAAACCTTGCACCATAGCATTTCAGAAAGGCTGCAGTAAAGAGCGACTACAGATACGGTGTTTTTCATAACAATAGCCAGACCCCCTCCTTTAGAATTTCTATCCCATGTAAAAACCTGGTAGCCGGTGGAAAAATGCTATCGTTACTAATTCCCTCATGCAACCATGTCTCGGTTACATGACCCCCAGTTACAGAACCCCGACAATAAGTCGGCGTTCTCGAAAATTAGCAAATTTTCTAAATCAGTTGTTTTGTTTGCTACACTGCGGGCGTTTAACAGAATAATTCAGAGCTATATTTGCGAGGAATCGCTATGATCATCAGAATCTTCGGTTGATTTGGTCGGGGATAGCGAACTGTGGCCAGCAGACTTATCGGTAACTTTGGATCGTCCTGTCTTATCTGGCTAGGTTCGGGACAGACAACGCTCTTGTCGTTCGTGATCCCATGCGTAAATGGTGTTGTTAATCATAAGTTTATCATGTATCAGTTTGAGCTTTGTTCCGTTATCTCTTTCTGCTTTACTACTTTGCCACAGTTTTTTTCGTACTGCTGCTGTTTCGTTCGCATAGTCTTGGCTTACACTTATCGGGCCGCCTTTCAACTTCCCGCAATTCTTAAATACCAACTCTCGTTCTCTAAAGTCGAAAAAGTGCATAATAACAGGTCTATGGCTACCAGTTTTTTTCTTGCCTATGCGATGAATTCTGTCTATAGTTTTCGCCTGAATGCCAAATTTTTAATTAAATATCTTCTGAACCACAGCTTCCCTCAGATCGGTATCTGATTCGTCTTTTGCTTCTTTGACACCAAAAACCAAAAGATTATTACTTCTGCGTCTGTTCTCGTATTCAGTCAACCTACCTGCGTGCTGACGAACAAGGGTCTCTAAATTTTGCATTTGTTTGTACATTTCTTCAATAATATCAAGAAATCCAGTCTTCCCATCGCATTTTGCATTAAGTTCGGTCATTTCTGTTCTCAGTTTATCTATTTTAGCATCCGATGTGGCCCAGTTTTCTGGAATTAACTGCAACATTTCCGCAGTCTTTGGCCCCGTGTTTTTCTCAATATCTTCAGAAACCAACAAAGACAATAACATAGACCAAGAGTCCCTCAAAGCAGTCAACAATCTTCCAGGGCACAGCAGAATTAACAAGAAGCGTTTGCCACTCATAACACTTTCAATATTACTCAAATAACGAACCTCTAACAGCAGGATTGGAGGCTTAGACATGTCGATTGTCCAGGTGCCGTGCCCTCTGAATGCTCCGGCGTCGCGCAGTTCCTTTGGTAGTGAAGCCACTGGTGACGTCACTGTCATCTACGGAAGACGACCCTTGAACAGGTTATCGCCGATATCGCTGTCCTGATGGATCGCGTAGAAAAGCGGTGTTTCATCCGTTCCACGGGTGAAAGTGCTTGCGGCAACAATCCACGGCAGGACCTGTAACAGCAGGATTGGAGGCTTAGACATGTTGTCGATTGTCCAGGTTCCGTGCCCTCTGAATGCTCCGGCGTCGCGCAGTTCCTTTTGTAGAGTAGCCACTGGTGACGTCACTGTCATCGACGGAAGACACCCCTTGAAGAGGTTATCCCCGAAATCGCTGTCGTGATGGGTCGCGAAGAAAAACGGTGTTTCATCTGTTCCACAGGTGGAAATGCTTGCGGCCACAATCCACGGCAGGACCTGTAAAAGCAGGATTGGAGGCTTAGACATGTCGCTTGTCCAGGTGCCGTGGCCTCTCACCGGTTGAAGAAGAGGTAAAGATTAAAAAAGTTGCCCTTATTTGCGGCGAAAAAAATGATATTGCGTCACTCCCTTTCAGAAGCACGAGTTTTATTGAACGTTCTTTCGTAGACCAAAATGTAACTTTCATAATTTTGTTGCGCCAAATGCACTGTGCCCCTGCTTATTCAATATCCTCTGCCAGGTTCCTATACGTTGGCTTCCCACTGTTCCCATTTTTTTGTCTGTCCGGCCACCCACGTGTTTCTTCGCGGATAGACTTCGGCAGCAATAGAGTTCAGGCCTTGTCAACAGTGAATAACAACTTCGTCTATATATTTGCACTATGCAGGTATTGCGACATATAACGTGCGTCCTTACTATGCATGGTAATTCTGGACCAATATGTTAGGCTGTGCTTGTTAGAATGGCTTGCATGGAAAATATTGAGATGAACGGGAGCAAGCAGTGCAAGAACATCAAAGAAGCATATGTATCAGCTGCGCGAACACCAAACAGGAAGAAGAAGCAGAAGAAGGTAAAGAGCGCTGATCTTCTGCTTCTTCTTCCTGTGTGGTGTTCGCGCTGCTGATACATATGGATCGCAGCCAACTAGCCCGACAGATGGTGTTATCATAGAAGCTACGTTAGAATATATTGGCTCATCTCAAAGACAATCCAGCCTAAGGGAACAGTTTAATCCAACAACGTTCTACTCCATTACAGCTTTATCTGGGCTCTTATTTAAGCCCATTATTAAGTCCCTAACACAACACAATAACCACTTGCAGTAAAATGTACCCGAAAGACGCGCGTTCGATCTCGGCCGCAGCGGTCCCACGTCAATGGAGGCAAAATGCCGGAGGCCCTTGCACTGTGGGATGTCAGTAAACGATAAAGACCTCCAGGTGGTCGAAATTATGCGGAAATTATCCACTACGGCTTCTCTTATAGCCTGAGTCGCTTTCGGACGTTTGAGACATGCGCTCTCCGGTTATAATTATCAGGTTAGCAGTACCCCTCAAAAGGAGCTTAGAGTGAATGCATGCTGCGAGTGTTCGCCTACAGGGCAGCAACTTCGAAACTTAGATGATGGCTTGAAATAAAGGCGGGCACATCGCAGATCGCTGATAATGTTCAAATGATAGGGGTAACATTGCAAGACAAGAGTCAGCAGATAGGTTAAACAAAAGCTATTTAAGGAATCTTAGTCCAGATCCGGGAAAGAAAATGGACATAGCACTCGTAATGCTTAGAACGCAAAACTGGTAGTCGTTTATGGCAAAGCGTTGAATTCCAAAAGAAGGCAAAAGTTGGACGACGTTCCAAACATTTAGATGGGTGATACGATTTGGACGTTTTCCGAAGTACGGTGGCCGCAGCGCGAGGTTGAAAAATCACTCACAGAGGCCGTTATTCTTAGTTGGGCTGACGGTGAAGCTGGTTATAATAGTACTACCTCACAGACTGCGAGCTTGCCATCTAGCGCGCTGCGCGACTCTGCGGCATGTTACAAGTCATACTGAGCGCAATAGTGCAATGCATTCAGAGGCATTTGCGGCGTGCATGGTGGAGGGGTTAGGCTGCTGCGTTATCCATGTTAAGCTGCTGGGACTAGAACAATAACGAATGCAGGAAAAGAAGCTTCGTACGCGATGAAGAAGATATGGGCCTATATAGGAGCTCGCGTAAAAAACGGAAACGAAAGGTACCGTGCCTTGTGCAAAAAAGGCGTTATAGGCGGGACTTCTGTGGTTATTATGTGTTGTGCGAGTGTTAGGATATTGTGGGTTGTGCAAGTTGGGTTCACATATCCCGGATGTATGCTGCACAAGAGGATGATCACCGATTAAGCACGCGGGATAGCGCTTCCATCACCGACACGGCACCCAGAAGGGTTCAGTAGTGGTAGTGGCTCAGAGTGAGCTCGGCAGCAGCACATCGGACACAATGGTCAACACATTCTGTTTGGTCGTGCAGGTTCAAGCTCTCTTGCTGCAAATGCAAGCACCGCACACTTCCGAAGAAGATGGAATTGCCATGCAGCGCCTGGTTATGGACGTATCTGCCCGAGACAATCACTGCCCCGTAGACATCTTCCAGCCACTAATGTTGTCTACTACGCCTGCGCCTGCAGTAGTGACGTCACATCATAGGCTTCCACCAGCGGGTATAAGAAGCAGCAGCCTGACGCTGGAAATCAGTGGACTCGGCAGCAGCACATCGCGCACAATGGTGAAGCCATCTGCTTCGTCGTGCAGGTTAGTGCATACTTACATGCCAAATGCTATCACAGTGATGATCGTTTCCTACTGCTGTGGCCTTGCCCACTTAGTATAAGGAATTTACTTTTGGATGTGTGTTCATTTAAGAAGAGCCTTTGCAACCGTGGCGACAACGAGTCAAATCCAGGTCCTACTGAAAAGGAAATGTTGGAGAAGATTCTTTCTGACCACAGTGAAATTACAGCTTCCATCAGCAACATTTTAACTACTCAAGGAAAGATTGAAGCAGATATTGCAGGACTGAACGAAAAAATGAAATCGGTAGAAGTTCAAATGGCGTCCTTGAATGAACTAAAAGAGCGAATTTGTGAGTTAAAATCAACAACGACTGAGCTGGACGATAAAGTTACACGCCTGCAAGACAAGGTTGATGAACTAGAAAACAGGAGCCGGAGGAATAACTTGATTGTGTTCGGAATAAAAGAGGAGAGCGGTGAAACTGCTGAATCTCTTACCACGAAAGTAAGCATGCCGGTGTTCCAAGAAAAATTAGATTTTACTGTTAAAGGCATAGAGAGATGCCACAGGCTCGGAAGAAAGAGCGAAAATGGTCTCCCGGTAATCATTAAGTTCTTCGACTACCGCGAAAAACATTCATGCAGTTCATGCAGGTATGAGAAGCCTACCAACGTGATAATTAAAAAGACGCTTATATAGACAAGGCGCTGGACTAAAGATAAAGGCAACTGCAGAAGCCTGATAGTTGTAATGCGGTTTCGATAAATGAAAGGGGCAATTCAGCTGCGCTGCTGCCAGGTGCAAACAATAGAGAAGCACAGCGGAGTGATTGAACCGCACCGGTTGCATCATATTTGTTTTTCCTCGGCTTTGCCAAAGTGTTTCACAATAAAAGGGCTTAGATCGTCACACTTCTATTTCCATGCTTTCGATACATACTCGTATAGACCAGCAAACAGTGATAAGTTTTGAGGAATAATGCAAAATAAAGACTTTCTTGTTATTAGACCTATATATATTTCCGCACATCACCTCTTTAAAAGAGAGCGAATACTTTTTTCTAGCATAGCCTGTCTGCCCGAAGCAATTCAGCAAATGTCCTGTTTGCAAAGTTAATTCAAAATTGGGGGAGGAACTTAAGCTCCGCCTTGAGGGTATGGCGCGATAGCTTGGCGGATTAGGCTTTGCATTCTGAGAAGTTTCACACCTGTTAACGCATATGTAATTTTTTCAATTGTCCCAATTAATTAATCGATCAGTTCACACACTGTAAATATTCCTAATTAGCGCCGTCAGGCATCGCCTATTTATTATGAGCATTTTGAAGCCTTTGAATTTCATTTTTTATTTTTTCATTTTGTCATTTATTTAATTATTCACTTAATTAAAGTGAGTTCATTAACTCTTCATAGCTTATCACAGACCAAACAATCACCAATCAGTGGAGCCACCTATTTCCATGATACAATTTTTCTTTATGCAGCCCCCGATTATAGCTCGCCTGTTGCAATCCCTGTCGCGTGCTAGGCTCTAACATAACTAATAAGTGTATGCTGCACGAAACGCTTATTCGTATGACACCGTTCGGAACAATCTGCGGCAAAGGGCTGGCGTGATAAAATTTTTTTAGGCAGCCCCCGATTATTTCAGACCCGCGGTTCCGACTACGGCTACGCCGACGGCTTATCGATCGAACGAGCTGTATGCGCTGTAGCGCAAAACAGTTCTCAATACTCAGTTTTCCCGTCAGTGAACACAAAATATTTTTCAGCCTTAGGTGCTGCAGTTCTTTCAGTATGTGTTGGCTCTCTGCCTCAGATACAGGTCTGCCGGTCTACAGAAACACGCTGCAACATCTCGCGACAAAATTTAGTTAACTACTTGGGGGACTAAATGGTCGAATAAATAAAATGAAAATAATAATATCGCACTGAAATCTTAAGGTATATTGTGGCTGAGAGCATAAATCTTACTGTGGCAAATCAAAGTACTTGGAGGGCTGTCTACATTGTCACTTAGCGCCACGTACTAGCGGTACTAGCGTGTCAGCCGAGTTAGTAATCTAGCTTGCAATGGTGCTTAGTCTGCAGAAAAGATTGCCATTTTTACGCATCCAATCGGAGTCATACGAGGATATTATTTCAACAGGCTCGGACGAGGATGTATCCAAGAATCGCGACACGATAAAAACCTCTAAAACCTCCAGCATTACCCGTCAGGATTCAACCCTGTTTAGGTATGTTTATTTGCACGTGCCTCCATGGCAGCGTACTTTTCTTATGGGAAGAAACGCGTTCCTAAGATACCTCTCTATCTACCGAAATTCCCCAACATAGTTTTGTAAGGAGTACTCGACCATTTCAAGAAAGCCATCGAAAAAATCTGTTATCAACACCAGGTTGCTAGCCCACCCCTCATGTAAAGCCCTCACCCGAGGGCCCTTGAGGTATTTGTAATAAAAATAAAATAAAAAACTGCGCACTCATTTTGCGCTGTACTAAAAATACCTTTTGTCTTACTGCCTCAATGCTATAGCTCTCGTACTTCAAGATGTGAAGGTAACAGTAGTACAGGTCGGAGGGAACGAGAGAAATCTAAGACAGAACAATGGTCCGTAAATTGTCTGTCGAGAAAACATGATGTGCGGGTTCACCAGCCTTCGCAGTTTCCCGAGTGCTTAAGCAAGAAAGCTAGCCCCACATCACCGGCACTGGCCACTGTCTGCATACACTGCCTTTTCAGAATATATGCCATTTAGTTAGAGAAATTAAGTCAAAATTTGCAGACACAGACCAACCTGCTTACTGCACACTGGTTTCACCAACGGAAATGAATGACATAATCTTCTAAACTAAGTTAATTGTTTTATTTTGTGCACGTGCAGCTCTCTTCTCAATAAGAACTGGAGATGGAGTGAAGTGGTCTGCAAGAAACGGCGCTTCAACCCACTATAGAGGGATCCAGATTCCGCCAACCTTGAACAATTCCGTGTCTACATTCTTTATATTCAGCGCGAGAGAAGAGAAGATCGCTCTGGGACGACAGAAACTCAGCCTGATGACTTTTAGGATGCTCGGAATTCTTCGCGGTGGTTCAGGCATGTCATCTCGAAAGGACTACGGCGAAAGTGGAAATCTTCTGTGTTTCCTACCATCGCCCTACGCACCTGCTGCTACTGGAGCCGTTGATATGTTTTGTCTACGGGGCCACAAATGCACCCAATAAACAGTTCTTTGGAATGCGGTGCGAGTTTCTCCTTCTGTCTTCAACGTCATAGTCCGGGGGTGTCATGAAAGAAGCTTCGCAATATTCTACACACTATACGCTATCGTGTTTATGAGTGGGTAAGAATTTGGGAGGGATACTGCATACCGCACGTTCCAATCTCATATGGCTTTCAGCAGCTGCATCTTCATCGGCTGAAAACAGTGGTAGCGATTGGTGTGAAGCCAGCTTCCTAGAGAGCAGGTGGAACCGTTGCGTTGACGCACTGAAAGCAGAATCATACAAGTCACCAAATTCCTATCATTCTCGCTCCTTCAATCGTATGTCGTTTTGCGTTTGCGTCTTGCTTGTCTCTATCAAGTTCTGGTCTCCCTTCGAAACATCGACCCTGTATGAAGTTCGGAGGGCGATGAGCGCATTTTTATTTGTTTCTTAAAATCGGCAAGTTCTCGAAATGCGTGCAACTTGTGTCCAAAAACCTTCATTGGCATCTGTAGCATGAACAAACTAGTATCCGCCTACTGCATATGTAGCTAGATATGCAGTAAACGGATGCAGGTAAACGGATGCTAGCGCATGCGATACACTGGTTGCTCAATTCTGATGGAGGAACTTTTTAAAGCGCACTGACCCCAGATCTCTTTCTTTCTTAAAGGTCATTGCCACGCTAGCAACTCCAGTAATAGAAAGTTCCAGCTAGTTTCTACCATCTTTGTCACTTTCTTCGGTCATTGCTGCACGCGCCACGTAAATGCTGCGGACGGACGCTGATAGTAACTTCAGCCGGAGGCAGCCTATAGGTTTGAGAAATAAGAGGTGCTCTTCGTTTTGCGTCAAATAAACGCAGGGCTTTGGACACTACAGTCAAACCGTCGGCGTAGTTATCCGGCCGTTCACACCGAGTATCTGTTCCGACAAATTGGAGAGAGGCTGTCTCCATGCAGCCGCAATATAAGAGAAGTGAGGTCATTTCCACATTTCCATGGAAGCCGGCAAGCGCGAGAAAGCCAGGGCGCTGGCTATTGCCATAAACAAACCGCTTGCGCACAATACTGAGATCGGTGAGCCAACACATGCTCAAATGGCAAGACACTTGGTATATTTATGCAACTAATGCTTTAGCCAGATTAGATTCCATTCATGGAGATGTCGCAAAAGCATTACTGTTTCCAAGTAATAGTGAAGGCGTTCAAATTTATAGAAATATATAGGGTTTCCTAGCGGGTTCGGCAACAATCCTTCGAGCATAAAAGAAATGTTCATTTCCCTTTGATAGCGCGTATCAAACGAACTATTACACCGCAACCATTTTTATAAGGCGTTAGTACTTTTCATATTTCTTGTATGAAAGTACAAGAATGGAGAGAAAAATTACAATGGTTCGTATGTGATGGCGACGTGTTTTTGAGCACGAACAGCGACTGCGCTTAAACTTCGTGTCCGCTGGTTTCCGGGTTTAACGTTTTATGAGCATCCTGTTTGCAGTCGTGATATAAAGCACCCTGGAATCAATGTTTAATGCTTCAAAAATTGTTCCTCTAGATTATTCTGGCCGTCAAGAGAAAGAGATCACATCTTAACAAAATATGCTGATGATTGATCTTGTAGTATGCAAAGTTCGGAAGCGAATTCTGTGTGGTGTACAACTTTCATCATCCATGATGCTCATGTTTAGTCTTTTATTTATTGTGAAGATACTTCCCACCAGTTCAGCGGTAATTATTGGGCAAACACGCATTGAGAATATTTTCACTTAAATTATTATCAGTGCTTGGAGCACGAACAAGAAACAGGACAGCTTAGAAGATATTCTAAAACGCAAACATCATGAATTCTATGTAAAACAAAGGACTGACTTCTCGCCAAGTCAAAAAAACTGCATCAAACGTTGCTTATTAATGCATCCTTGGGGAGCGGGGAGGGGGGGGGGTCTACTTGGCCTCACTCAGGGCTGTTTGTTTTTGCGATGTCTTCTTACGAAAATTATCAAACCTTTTTTGGGCAATATATCATGGGCACAGTGCACTTCGTTCGCGTACAGACTGCGGAAATCCGAAGAATAAAAATGAAATAATTGTGAAGACCAATTCTTTTAATATATATGGGCGCACCTCTCGAGCACGAAGAGTATCCTTCAATTTTATTACAATGCATGTAATTTAGCTTTTCGAGG
Source organism: Amblyomma mixtum (assembly GCF_055824585.1). NCBI lineage: Eukaryota > Metazoa > Arthropoda > Arachnida > Ixodida > Ixodidae > Amblyomma > Amblyomma mixtum. The sequence continues at coordinate 31,338,617 of NC_143015.1, forward strand.
AAGGTTAGTTTAAAATTTTAGAAAACACCTATAAAGATAGATCGTTTGATCATTGTTGTATTCACTCATAATTTTTCATGCTGCCCCGAAGTTTCATTGCTCAAAACGACCAAGAAGTTATTCACATTTTTTCTGAACAGGGGTGGCTTGGCGTTGCGAGGAAACGCTCGAACATTAGGCGCTTTTTTCTGTTACGGATTTTTGCCTAGGTACTCCCTTTGCGGAGCAGATTTGTTTGCGAATGTTTTATCTGTTTATACCCAGACTTCCGGGCAAGCCTCCCCCTCTCTCTAACCTCCGCCCAATCTCCCTGACATCATGTGTTGGTAAGACCCTTGAGCGAATGGCCCTGACTCGCCTCTCTAATTTTCTCGAGACGAGGGAGTTCTTCCCTCATTCTCTCATCGGCTTCCGACGCCACGTCTGTGCACAGGACATGTTTCTGGTTCTCCAGCACACGTTTCTGTCACCTACCCCCACTCAAATTCACGCACTTGTGACCGTCGATGTTCGCAAGGCCTTCGACGGTGTTTGCCACGACCACATCCTTTCCCAACTCGCCTCCCTAGACTGTGGCTCCCGCATGTACTGTTATATCCGCTCATTCCTCTCTAAACGTGTCGCTCGCTTTCGAGTCGACACCTATCTGTCCGACCCCCACAACCTCACCCGAGGCACTCCTCAAGGTGCTGTTTTCTCTCCTACCCTTTTCAATCTTGCTATGGCCCCTCTCGCCTCCCAGCTAGCTGAAATTCCCGACCTGCATCATATATTTTACGCCGATGACATCACTCTCTGGTGTTCGTCTGGCTCTCCCGGTCATGTACAGGACACCCTGCAACGTGGCCTAGATCTCATCGACTCCTTTCTCACCACTGCTGGCCTCTCTCCTGCTCCTGAAAAATCCGAGCTCCTTCTCCTCAACCATTCCTCATACCAGCGCTCACACAACCAATTCGTCTCTCTCCACCTTTCTGGCTCTCCCATTCCTGTCGTCACGCAGTGCAAAGTTCTTGGCTTTCCTTTGCATGCAGCCAAGAACGTGCAAGCCCTCCACCGTGCTGTCATCACCTGCCACTCCGTAACTCACCTCCTGCGGCGCGTGGTCACTCAGCACTCAGGTCTCCACGAGGCTCATGCGTGCCGAGTTGCCCACGCGCTGGCCCTCAACAAGGTCTTGTACTTTGCACCCTACGTTTCCTTCAATCAGACTCAACTTAACGCTCTTGAGACTGCCCTTGTGGGCCTCTACAAGGCAGCTCTCAATCTCCCTATCACTACCTCTACTGCAAAGATCTTTGCAACAGGCCTCTTTCATCCTCTCCGTTCTCTGCTCTCTCTCCATCATGACTCGCAGATTGCCCGGCTTTCCCATACCCGTCAGGGTCAGTGGTTACTGACTCAAGCGGGTATCTCGCCCATTCCCTGCGCCCCGTTTACCTCTCCTATTCCCACCCCGGCTCCCAATCTTCGGATCCTCCCCCTTCCGTCCAACATGTCCCCCGTTCTGCACGCCGGCCGTCGTCATGCGGCCGCACAGCACCATTCCCCTCTCTTTGATACCCAGGGTGTAGCTTACACGGATGCCTCCTTCGTGGCTCCTCGAGGTTCCTGCGGCTACGCCCTGTACCACCCCCACCTCCCCGCTCCTACGCCTTCTGCGCCCTCCGGATGCATTGTCCCTCGAGGTCCTCGCCATTGCGCATGCCCTCCAGTCATTTGCCCTCCTTCCCTCTCTTCAAGAGTACACAGTCTATTCAGACTCACAAGCCGCTATACACCACATACAGAAACGCACCCTAACCCCTTCTCTTCAACAGGAGGTCGAACGAGCGGTCTCCGCATTGCAGCCTTCCATCGTTTTCCTCCGCTGGGTCCCTGGGCATTCAGGGATTGACGGCAATGAGCTGGCTCATCAGCTCGCCCGTGACACACTTTTTCCGGGCACCGTTGATCCCCTGGCCCAAGCCCTCGGAGGACGGTGGGAGACTCACCCTTCGCCGCACCATAAAAGAGGTCTACCTCGAGCTCCGCCTCGATAAACGCCTTTACCCTCCCCCTCATCCATCACTCACAGTGCCGGAGGCTCGCCTTCTTCGGCACGTTCAAATGAATGCAATCATCACCCCGTCTCGCCTCTTTCTCTATCGCTATCGATCGGACCCTTCCTGTCCCAACTGCCCCTGTATATATGCGGACCTTGCCCATTGCCTCTTCTATTGCCCGGCTGCTCAGCAGTCGGGTTCCTACCCCCCACCTTCTTTATCCAGCACCACCTGGCTCGACTGGCTTGGCGCTGAAGGGGAGGAAGAACAGCGACTTCTGGTCGCCCAGGCGGTCCACATGCTCGGCCTGTAAATTTTGGCCCAATAAACGTCTTCTACTACTACTACTACCCAGACTTTTATGTGGAACTTTTGTGACCATTTACCATATTGAAGGCCAAAATTGTCTTTGTTTTTCTTGTTTTCGAATTTTGAAATTTTTGTACCAAATTTTCTGCGCACTCTAGGTATGCCAACAAACACTGCAGTGCAAAAATTGAAAAGCAAAATTTGTGCCTTGAGAGAAATAAATTCTTAGAACATTGTTACTTGTAACAAACTAGTAGGAACACAAATAATGTTACATCGGCCTTTTACGGTGTAGTTTGGTAGCTGTGTGGCCTTTTACTGGGGAGAAAGGAAATATGTACAGTAAAAACTGTTTTCGGAAAATATCACCATGTAGTTTTGCGATTGCAGTCATACATATAGTTATGATATTTTCGAAAGTTTAATCTAATAATGTCAGGAAAGTTATGCCTTTGTGCTAGAAGCTGCATGCGCCTTGTAAGGAATTATGGAGTAGTAGACACAAAAACCTCAAATGTAGTAGTTTCAGTCGACTAGCCAGAGCATGAAGGCCTGCACGCTTTAAAAGCTCCGTGGGTAAATCGGCATGCTTCGAAAGGTTATAAAGAAGCGCACAGCTGAACTGTGAATCATTTTGTTATGTAATTGTTACTTTTCGAGCGTGGAAACAAAACTATGTTTTAATATTAGAAAATCAGCCGAATAAGTGTAGTGTAAGCAACACATTTGGTTTCAAAGATCGAGTGCGGTGTTAGTAAACTCGCTATGTGTATCCTTATCCAGCTAATCCAGGCATCACCGCCAATTTATTCCATAGCAGGCGAAGGAAAGGCACTGGAGCGTCGTATCGTCATGGAAGTAGTATCCAGCAGAAAAACAAGAAATTTCATGCCTCAGCGGGTTTAGAACCACAGCCGGCGAAAACACAGCAATTTCAGTTGCCTATGACGCAGACAGACCATCGCCGCAGCCTGTAGCGCTGCGTGAATGTGGAGAAATAATTAATTTTTAAACTTCAACTGTCCTTCAGTCACTATGTGAACTCACTAGATGCAACAGAACCTGACCGTGTTTCTTGCATCTGACCGAGTGCCTCATGACAGTCTTAAAAAGAAAACAGAATCTCCTTTGGTTTCCGACTACGTAGTACATGTGCTGCATGTGAAGTCGGAAGAAATGATGAGTACCAGATAAAGATGTTCGGTAGCACTTGGAATGGTGGGTTTGCTAGGGGAAGAACAACACGGTGATTTTGTTTTTTCTTTGCTGCAGACATGAAAAATGTTTTTTTTTTCTAAATTGATTGGCCGTTGCCAATATTTGATCTTTACAAGAAGCTTTTGGAGCGATAGCTGTTAAGGCTCGCTTTTAACAGAAAACTTGTCGTGATCCCAAAGGCATCCGGCGGTGTTTCAAGAAACTATGGAATGGTCCGAAACATTATACGTCAGACGTAAAGCGGCGAAATTGAAAAGTTATTGAGAATTACTCAACGTCACTTCAAAATGTAATGAAGAAGCGTAGTTTGTTGGGTCAGTTGGTGCATGGTCAGTAGAAAACCAGCAGAAAGGACGCGTTCACAAGGGGGAGAAGTACAGAGGACAACGCTCGAAACACAACTGAAAATTCTTTACTAGGTGAATCGCCAACATCAGAAAGTTAACGTTTGGGGTTGCTCTCGCGCATGTGCGCCCTGTCCTGATGTTGGCGATTCACGAAGTAAAGAATTTTCAGTTGTGTTCCCAGCGTTGTCCTGTGTACTTCTGCTCCTTGTGAACGCGTCCTTTCCGCTGGTTTTCTACTTACATCAAAATGTAAGTATATGAAGTGAACGAATTGCGTTGAAAAGAAAAGTGGGCTAACTTGTGGGCTACCGAACCCTAGGCCCTTGGATTGCATGTCAGGCCGGCTACTCTTTAGCCAAGCAGGCACCTTCCTACGACTTTCATAAAGCGGGATCTTATATGTATGCCGTGTAGTCAAGAACATAATGTGGTCGCTAACGACTGTAAGTTAATGACTGTGTGTGTGATTAGAGAGCCACTATTTAATGGAGCAGTCTTCAGCGAGCAGCAAAATGTAAGTCGATGAGCGTGACATGAAAAACTATACGCTTGTGTCAAGTAGCACTTGTGTCACATGTGATTCGCTAACTTTAGGAGAGCAGGTCATGAAGTAACATGATAATAATATAAAGCGGAGTAGCTGACGGTATCAACGCTATCGCGTCCTACAGTTTAGCTGGAGCTTAAGTGTCCTCCAAATTTTTTAATGCATTGTAAACTTTAATTAGGTCGTCATAATTTTTCGGTTATGAATGAAGCACATTGTCATCCGCACATAGAATAGTTTTAAGAATAACTTCATTAGCATTGTCAGATTAATTAAGGAACGAAACTTGGACATTTTTCTCAGGCTCACCTAAAACAACAGCCTGAACAGTATATGAAGAAGGTTCGCCAAGTTTTACAATGTGTCTCCAGTCGCACGAATATATACTTATCCAGCAAGTATTTCATACATCTCCAAGTATGATGATAAGCCTTAAAATAAATTTAGTACGGAAGAACCGATTGAAGGTATTTGATAAATCCAGAAAGACCACATCAGTTTGAAGCTGGTAATTAAGAGCTTGTGCTAGATTTGCGTTAGTAGAATATCTGGTTCAGAAGCAATGCTGGTTCGCAATAATTATAGCATTAGCTTCTTCAAATATCTTAATCAATTTCAAGATGGTACACCCGAATATTTTGCAACAAGTAAAAGTGAAGGATATCGGCTGGTAATTTACTGCAAATTAAACTCCATCCCATTTATGGCGCAGTGATTTACGGGGACAGAAATATATTGCTGTATTTCTTCCGTTAAAGTGTATAGGAAGGTAGGAGTTCTTTACCTGCAGAAGAAAGGAGTCTGCATCGGCTCATGCATAGCGCCCGTGCTTAGTGATCTGTTGCTCGCACAAAAGGACAGAAGGCTCCAACTACAATTAGAAGGGTCAAAAGCTTTGCGCTGTTTTCGGTTTGTTGACGATTTCTTTGTTCTGTTAGACACCTATGTCCATAATTTTGAACTAGTCAAGCAAGAGATTGAAGATATTTTTTGTCCAGTGCCTTCATCCACTCACGTTGACTTCCGAAGTTCCTGAAAATAATACGATTAGATTTCTTGATCTTATACTCAGCTTTACGCCGTATTATACCTGCTGGTCGTTTGAACCGCGAAGCAACAAGCCTCTACTTCCATTCGCATCGTCGAATTCCAAGTTAGTTAAACGCGCCGTGGCTAAGTCATGCTATTACAACGCTCTAAATAAATCTTGCATTCACGCTCAACAAGACAGTTTCCACTAGCAAACTGATCGCCTTGTAAAGGCAGGATATCCCAAGCAACTGCTCGTGTCCGTTTCTGAATCGATGCTCGCAAGGTTAAGCAAAAACAACAAGAATGATCTGACAGAGTCTGCCAAGGTAAAAGAAAAGACAACAGTTGTTCCTTACATTCATAAATTTTCCCATAAGCTAAAGAAGATAGGCAACCGAGCTCAAGTAAGAGTTGTTTTTTCGGCTCCCGAAAAGCTTGGGAAACTGTGTAAACAAGTGAATGATGAATTCACGCCAAAAAAGTGTTCCATAAGGCATGAAAATCAGTTTGTTGCATGCCAAGAAGGTGTCATTTACTCTATTCCACTTTCGTGCGGGAAACAGTATGTTGGCCAGACAGGCAGATGCCTGAACGAGCGCCTGAGAGAACATAATATCACTGTTTATAATACTGTTAAAGGGCACCTCGGCATCCACTGCCGAGATTGCGAAAGCAAAACGTGCCAACCATTCTTCCAACAAACAAAAGTGTTAAGTAGACACCCCAATACGCTGACTCGAGAAATCATTGAAGCTGCTGAAATCGCCCGGCTAAATGACGCATGTATCAGTAGTACCTCCTTATCGTTGTCAAAGAAAGAATTAGAATTTCTATCTGCAAGGAAGTAATGCTGCTGTATCTGTTTGGTATTTTTTGTGTGCGTGGACAAGTGTGTATCAACCCTATGTGTTCTTTTTGTTGCTTACAGCCTGATGTATTTATTTCCACGTTCCGAGCAATAAATCTTTAGTTGAAAGTGAGCGCTTGTCTTTGTGTATCTTTCTGTGGTCCTTGTCTTTTCGCGCTATTCTTCTTGAACATGGCATACCAACTCGCCCAAGCATCAGTCCTAAGGAGTAAATATTTTGCAAAACAAGTTCTTTCAAGATGTATGACAACTTGGGGCTCCTAGTCCTACAAGAGTACTACTTACAATCCTACTGAAGAAGGATGAATAGCTGGGCGAGCTGCAACAGTTCATTGCGAGTGCTATAGCGCGAATGAGACGAAAGAACAAAACGCGAGACATCACAGACGAGCTCTCGTCTGTGGTATCTCTTTCTTTAATTCTTTTGTCTATTTAGCGTTGTACCACCCACAATGCTACAAATCTACTTATGTTCGTTTCTCATGCGTGTTATTCAAAAAAAGAAACAAGTCTTGCGAGTCCAAGACAATTTATTTCGCGGTAAAGGAAACGTTAACAAAGTCTTTCAACACTAATTTCCAATTTAGCCGCCGCGATGGATCAGAGGCTATGGCACTCGGCTGCTCAACCGTAAGACGCGGGTTCAATCCCGGGCTCAGCGGTCGAATTTCGATGGAGGCGAAGTTCTAGAGGCCCGTGTACTGTGCGGTATTAGTGTACGTTAAAGAACCCCATGTGGTCGAAATTTCCTGAGCCCTTCACTACGGCGTCCCCCATAGCCTGAGCCGCTTTGGGATTTACACCCCCATAAACCATAAACGATACTTTCCAACTGAATGTTTTGCTATGTAACGAAAGCAGAAGGAGATATTGGTCTAATTACAAACGGAATGTACCGTGTCATGTGAACATAGATGCCCCGTATACTTGTCATTGGCGCGAATTATTGAGAAAAAGGAATTACGTAGCAAAACGTGGTTTTAGGGGCATGAAACCATGGTGTGCCTGGACTCTATTTGCAAGCAGGTTAAATAATGATCCGTTAGCTGAGAATTATACTGGGTGTACCTCACGCTCATTTTCCCACAAACCTAAAACTTTCGGGGCTTCATTAGAAACGTTTTATAGGAGCAATCTTAGAAATTATCTAATTTTCACTGTACCTTCAATAGAACACCCCCTGTAGAGATAATACAAGAGAAAATAAAGAAAAAAATGCTAGGGTTTTAACCTTATTAAAGCGAATAGACATGCGAAAGCATGAGTTTACCTTTGTGGGCTCATCGTTTCCTTTGATGGGTCCTCGGCACGTCTGGCAACGATATCAGACGCCTTATTAACCGCAGGAGGAGGAAGAGCTTTATTCATCGGCAACGGTTGCGCGATGGCGGGTTGTTGGCCACACTAGATGACCGGAAGCCGCTGGCTTTCAGCGAGCTCTTTGACCCGCTTGGCGGCCCAGAGTCGTACCGTCGGGTTGTAGCCGAGCAGTATGGCTTTCCACTGATTAGAAGTAAGTATCTGACCGATTTCCAGAGAAGGCGGCTCTTCCGGACAGTTCCAAACTACATTATATAATGTGGCTTCAAGCCGCAATGGGTGCAGGACAGGGAGTATTGAGCGGGGTATAAGTGAACTTGTAGTGCGAGGTTGGGGAAGGAGTTGGTCTAGAGCCTGCGGTAGACGATATCCTGGACCTTGGTTAGGAACTTCTGAGGTGGTGGGTAAAATGGCCTGTTGAGGCAATGTGGTAAGTAATATCGTGAAATGACGCGTCTGTCTCTCGCCGACTTGAGGTTGGAGGTGTCCACGGCCCGGCCGACGAATCCTCAGTCGCTAGTGTAGGCGGCCTCATTTCACGGGTTGGAGTGGGCTTGCACTCCGATAATTTGAAATCCCCATAGGGGTGATGGAGTGTGAAGAAGAAGAGGGAGTGTTTGGGGGATAGGCGGCCCGTCACGAAGCTGCGCATGACAGCTTTTGAGTCGCTAAAAATTGTCAGCGTTCGTATTGGCTGTCGCTAGAGCAATCACTGGTTCACTCCGCTTTTTCAAAGAAGATTGAGTATGCGGTCGCCGCGGTGAGCGAGGCACTGATCCCAGCCACCGCTGCCAGCACGAACGCGTGGCGGGTAGAGTATTCGGCTGCGTCTACGTTGACGTAATTAGAGTGATTGCCGTATTCCATATTTGGCGTGGAGGGCACGTGGGTGTGCTATGGAGTGACTCTTATTGGGGGGAGGGGGGGGGCGGGGGGGGGGCCTATTTTTGGGTAGAAGCTTTATTTCTAAAGCGCTTTGAATATGTCAGTGATGGGTGTCGAAAGGGGTCTGGGTGTAGGAAATGGAAGCCTATGTACAGGCGGTATGGGATAGCCCGGTCATGTCCTACTTAGGCGATTGTACTGCGAGTTGAGGTGGGCATCGAACAGTTCGGGGAGTGTCGTGGATTCCTAAATTGAGTAGTCTCTCTGAGGAGGTCGCCCAGGGTGGATGCAGCGCCGACTTGCATGCTTGGCGCATGAGACCATCCAGTTTACGTTTCTCGGCGGGAGCAAGGTAGAGATAAACAAAGCGGCTTAGATAGAGTGATTCTACTAGCCGGCGGCCATCTACTTGATGCTTTGGTCAGAACAGAAAGTTGGGCGAGTTAGTTTTAGTGCATGGTGGAAATAGCGCGCAATGGCGAAGTCGGAACGAAGAAACAGCAAGGACGAGCCGGGCACTCTCAACTTGACATTCATTCCTGAATTTACAGGTATAAAGAGTAAACTGCGAAAATAGTGAAGTAGCAGGAGTCACTAGAGCAAAAAACAGCTAAGAGGAGAAGTCGAAGAAGAAGACAGGAACACAGCTGAGATATTTCACTGATAACCCAAATAGGATGCTAAAAATTGGATTTCTCTATTAGTCAAGCGTCGCAGAAGGGAGACTGATGCGAATTATCCTATACCTGTAATATTATGTTGTCGGCACGATGGCGCATGCTCGGTCAGATATAGAAGTTCTTCTTTTCCGGAATGATACCTAGATGGCTCTAAAACAACTATAACAAAATTTTTATCAGAAAGACTTCAGTTGTCTGCCTCGTCTATTTTTCCTTGTGCTTTCTAATCACACATGCGTCTGAGCCTTGGAAGTACTGTGTATACATTGTCTACGATGGTTAGAGATGGCCTTTATGGCAGCTGTTTGCACGTCGCTGTGCTGTTCGAGCAGCCGTTCAGTAGGCAGAAGGTATTTATCCTTCACGAGGAGGGGTCAGTGACCAATTTTTCAAGAATCTAATCCCTAAAAAGCTGAGGTTGAGGCAAGGGGAAAGCTTTCACACGCTGTATCACCGGTACGTACTCCACGCACTTGGAGACCGAACCCGTTACGTCCTACATGTGATGCAGATTCTTCTACTATTAGGCCACCGCTGCGGGCAGGCATAGCTTATGCAGCCAGCCTGCGCGGCTCATAAGCTTGTTTGCAACCTTCGCAATTGATTTTTATTCATTCGATTTGGACTTACGGGGTTTAAATTCCCAAAGCAACCCAGGTTATGGGGGGTGCCGTAGTGGAGGGCTCCGGATAATGTCCACCACCTGAGGTTCTTTAACGTGCACCGACATCGCACAGTGCACGGGTCTCTGGCATTTCACCTTCATCGAAATGCGACCGGCGCGGCTGAGTTTGAACACGCCTCTTTCGGGTCAGCAGGGAGCATCACAAGCACCGACCTACCGCGGCTGCTTTTTTAATTTTGTGTAACAGCCATTGATCTTGTACTGCGGCCTTACCGAATTTGTACGCAATATTGCTAGATTCAGATTCGCAGTACGGGAACACGAATATAGGACGTTATTGCAATTCGCACGGTACAGAGCTCGTTCAACCGTCACAGTGTGTTATACAAGAAGGCGCTCTTGCTAGTGGGAAACAGAGCGCCACTTGGATGCTACAGAAACATCGTCCTGCTACTTCCAGCCATTTAGCCTTCTGTCATTTTCTTCCCCTCTACATACAACACTCAGAGACGCCAAAATGCTTCATATAACTACCGCTGCTTGCTACTCTATAAAGCTTTCTCCATCTCTTATTCGTGTGTATGAGCAATCTGTATCCGAATCTCATGCCTTGGCTAAATCCTATTTTGCTATACCCTGAAAGAACAGCTAAGGTGGAAGCAATAAAGCACTTATGTTTACTTTAAATTATGGAAGACGTCACGATGTTGCATCCTAGCATATTAGTAGCCTGCTGCCTAAATAATTCCTCAGTAGAACGCGCGTGTGGGTATGAAGCCCTCTTAAGATTTTCTTAATTAAGACGAATAGCAATTGTTGATAATTAAAAACCTGAATCCAGAACGCCTTCTTGGTTGCCAGGAGCAGTATTATATTCCAACGTCGACTTAGTTAGACCGTAGACAACATTTCTGACAGTGAAGCTTGTAGACAACGCATAAATTCCACCTTAAATTGGCTACTGTTTCTTTCATTTCTCTTATCACTGACTCTGTGTTTTCCACTCATGTGTTTTCCAGAACTTGGCCCAAGTTTGTATCAATCTATTGCTGCGAGCGCTTTGCCGGAATCTCACTGTCGGTCTGATGAAAGCCACACCTACGACTACGGTTTAACTGATATACAGCCATTTAATGAATAATACTGATTTTCTTTGCACGACAGCTAGGTAATTCTGAGTGTGCGGATCTGAGGAAGCATACAACCCCCGGGCCTCAAAGCTGTCATGACATTTTGTTTCGTCACTTGGTTTGCTTTAATCGCAATGTGTCGCTTTTAATTTACTTTATGAGGAAACCACCATATTGACAAAGCTATGCCTAGCTTATCCGTAGTTTTTCAGCCTCGCTTCACTCGTTTACAAATTTGCCTTTCTTTTGTTCTCTATCCGTTGGAAGAAAGAAACTTAAATTGTTACCTAATTTTTTGTTTGTTTGTTTATTGATACTGTTAACCCTTTGAAGGGTCATTACAGGAGTGGTAGGAAAAAAAAAGACAGCAAGAATACCAACAAATCTGTCATCAAGCGCATTGTACACGTAACAAGTCATTAAAGAGGACGAAAGAAGTATACACAGTGCCCTATTACATTGTAGAAGAGAGCAACAAAAAACATAATCACGCACACTCAAGAGCATCTACACAGTAAAACACTATATAAAGACACGAAACACAATACACGGACTTAACTCAGTCATATTAGCACACCGCGCTCCCGGAATAAATAAAAGAGTCTAAATTAACCAAAAATGCACTGAGCGAAGAAGATTGAACTACGGAATCGGGAAGCATGTTCCATTCTTTTATTGCTCTGGGGAAGAAACTATATTTAAATGCATCGTTACGAGTTACTGGGGGCGGAATATACATGCTATGGCGATGTCTAGATGATTCATTAGAACGAATGTCGAAATAATCGGTCCTATTGATTTTAATTGCGTTACCGATAATAAGGAACAGAAACTTGAGCCTGTCGAATTTGGTCCTTAATTCTAACTTGGGAAGGTCTGCAAGGTGACACAGCTCTGAGGGGGAGTGAACTCGGCGATATTTATTAAATATGAATCGAGAGGCTAACCTCTGAATCCTTTCTAGTTTGTTACAGTTTTTTTTTGCGTGTGAGGATCCCAGACAATTTTAGCGTATTCAATTATAGGTCTGACCAGTGTTCTATAAGCCAAGTTTTTAATTTCAGGAGTTGTACTATGTAAGTTGCGCCTCAGACCCCACAGCACTTTATTAGCCTTATTGCATGTTTCCTCTACGTGCCTATTCCATCTAAAGTCGCTAGTAAATATTAGTCCCAAATACTTGTGTTCATCTACCCTTCCGAGCACATTATCACGAATATGGTAAGGAAATTCTAAGGTAGTTTTTTTCCTAGTGGTAGACATACAAACAGATTTCGAGGGATTAATGGTCATTTGCCAGTCATCGCACCATTTAGTAATATTGTCTAGGCTATGTTGTATGTTCATTTGATCACTGGGAGAATTTATTCTATTGTAAATGACACAGTCGTCGGCGAATAATCTTATAGTCGGGAATAAAAAAAAAAGACTAGAAGTAAACAATGTACACAGACAGCCTTGTTCGCTTTCTCTCCTTTAGTTGAGAGTAGGTGGACTTTGACACCAAGAAACCCATTACTTCGATCTGGGAATGTCGGCAGGCGACTTCAAAGAAGCTTCAGCGAAACATCAAAGCATGCCATCAGGTAATGAGTTCATGTTCAAAGCTCCGACCAATAAAGTGGGTTTAAAGTGCATTTGTGACGCTGCCCAATGCTTCGAAAGAGTGTCCTTCAGATGAAAGCGTAGCATGCTAGATGTTTAGAGTGGTTCTCAATCTCAGAAGTCCGTAAGGACAGAGCTGAGTGAAAATAATTTCTTTTTTTCAGGAGCAAATCTGTGAAAACTCTTCATGAACAGATGTCATCAATGACTTTGGCGTAAAGCTTCGACGCGCACATTGTAGTTATATTTAATGTTATAAGTAGCGCGTTCTGGGCGAGAATCTGCTAAACATTCCTAGTGGAGCGAACGAAATCCTTTCCAGGTTAATCAGACATAAAGAGATTTGTATATAAAATAGTCCACTGCAAAGCTTATTTTTTATTCACAGCACCACACTTAATAACACATGAGTAATGGAAGAATGCGAACGTGCAAAGCAGCGCTTGTTATCTGACAATAACCTGGAAATCCGTGGTACGGCTATCGCTTCCACTGACTACACAGATGCAAGAGCGCGTAAGAGAAGCACTTTTTTTTAACTCTTGTGTATAGAACATATGCTCCCAGAAGATTGTAAAAACTGTGCAATTTTACTTGCTTCCACTATGGTACTGCATCGTTTCTACTATTACTCGCAGCTAGTGATGGGACACTTTTGCATTACAATTTTTATTAGCCCTACATCGCAGTATTAGTCCAGTAGGTAAAAATTCTGCAAACAATTGAAAGAATTCAGCAGACCACTCGCTCTGTTCACGTTGAAGCACCATGGATGTTGCTCGAAAGCAGGTGCTACTGCAATCGAGCTAGCAGTAAAAAAATGGTTCTCTTCTGGTTATCTTTCATGTCCGAAGAATAACGCTAAACCCCTATCTCTCTCACACTTTTCTACAAGTTACCTCTCCTGCTCGAACCTGACTGAGCATCTTTCTTCATCCTAAAAACATTTCTCTATGAATCGCTTTTTTATTATTTCGTAAAGGGTGGTGCACTCTTTGGGTGAGAACTCTGATGTTTTGCACCGCTCTTCGCCGCTCCCGTGCGTTCTGCCCGCCCAAGAATCGAACTTTTTTGGCGCAGCCGCAGAGGAAACTAGATGGGGGGCTTCGCGTTGTCGGCAACTTCGCTTTCATGCGCGGCCGGGACGGGCACACTGGAATGGCTTTGACTTCGCGCAAGAATTCCACGCAGGCAGTGCTTCCTTTTGCGGCGTGGTTTGAACAGAGTTGCGTTTCTGCATGTCAGCTATGCGAAATCATGTACGAGCAACAGTGACGCAGCGTCTACGGCGGCGGATGAGGAGAGGCGAAAGACTGTGTACTCTTCTCAGCTCTGTGCAGTTTCATTCGTTTCTGCAATAGTTAAACACACGTTCGGCACTTTATCAACATCAGCCACTTTTGCGCTTTCTAGACGCACTATATAAACAAAGAAATTTGACAAGGAGCGTTTCAGATATTCCTTTATTCCTGTAACAGCATCCGAAAGGAATGGGCTGCCAAACGAAGTTGTAAGTGCACAATCTCGAGAAGTTTTCCGTCCGTCTTGTTAAACATATAAAGCAATAAAGTATATAAAGGGAATCTTTTATTAACTGCCATTTTTCACCTGTATTTTATTACTGTACTTTGTTAACACTGTTTTATTGATTCTACAGTATTGACTACATCTTGTCCTTGCTGATCTGTGTATGCCACAGGTTTGATGTTGTTTACACTCCTATCTTGGTCCAGGTTGGACCAATAGTGTGTACAAAAAATAAATAAATAAATAAATAAAACGTATTGACAGAAACATGACGATTCATTACCAAGAAGTGGTCAGGCATATATTAATTTTGCCGTTTCTCTTGTACACCCGTTAGCTTGGGATCATCCCACTTACTAGTTTCCCCTTTTTGCCAGTTCAGGGCCAAAACCGGAAGTTTGCCTCTCGCGCATTTAAATATTTTTAAGGCGAAAGCTTTTGCTGGCTATGTTGACGATTTCGTGTCCGCAAAACGTGCCGGCAGCGATTTCTCCGATCGTGTGATAGTTAAGCGAATGAGAATGATTGTGTTTGATAGAGGATGATGTGATGATGCACGTAAAAATTTGGTCGATGTGGAGTAATAAGTTAATTATTCAGAGGTAAAAATGTCATTTAGATGTCAAAATAGTGCGGACGTCGATATAGTATGAGGTCGTGCAATTAGTGGGAGACGTTAAATTTCGGGAAAAAAAGGCAACCATGTTACTAAAAAAAATGGAAATGTACCGAAAAAAAAGACGAAAAAATACTTGGAAGCCGTGACGTCGAGCCACGCGGTTGCCATGGCGTGGCGTGACATCATGCCGTGACGTTGGGTAAGGCTACCATGACGTCATGGAGTGGCGCGCGGCGCGTTTGTGGGGGAGGGGTGTGTGGTGCCTGCGCGCCAACGTGGTTACCATCGTGAAACGTGACGTCATGCCACCTCGTTGAAATGGGGCCACTGACGGCTTGGGGTAGCGGTGGACCGATAAAAAAGAACCTTCTAGAACACTAGTGCGTGGCGTTACCGGTCCGGCGCTTCCTCTTATGTCAGAATCGTCGCCGTCGTGTGCGCGTGCTTCTTTCGAGTGTGTGAATGGTGAGCCCGCGTTAACGGGTTTCGTGTTATGTATGGGGCGCCTGCGTCGTCAGACGAGACATCTTCACGGTCTACAAAATGCGACGAGTGCGTAGGAGGCATCAGTGCTTTCGCACCCTTTCGAGACATTTGGCCGCAGTGATCTATAACATTTTTTACCCTACGCCCAGGAGAATACGGTTAATGAAGTATAGGTACAGACTTGGTATAGGCAATTTTGTAATGTGCGATTAGCAGTATATCAGGATAGCTGGCTTCTAAACGATTTTTCAACACATTTAGGCTGTGAGGATGACCTATATTTCAAAACTGTGTATCAGCGGCATGTAGAACTAAATGACATTGAGCAATTCACTCAAAGTGAAATCATCTCAAACTCAGGTACCAGCTGTTTTTCACATCAATAAACTATTCAGTATTTATTTCTCACGAACAAAAGACAGAGAACAGAGAAGAAAACGTTCCGATGAGCTTGGCTGGCTCCGTTCTTCTCGCCTTTCTCCTAAGCCGAAAATTGATTTCAGAAAATAACTGTGCTGAAGGCTTAACATACACCCTAGTAATAAACAAATTACTTCTTGAGAACAGCTAGCAAGCTAAGTTGTTTAATATAGCCGGTGTTTATATTTATAGTGATCTTTAGCGATCAAATTTTCAAATGGCGCCCGTTTTAAGTTTTCAAGTGTTAGATTATAACAATAAATGGTGCTGTTCTGTATAAGCGTGTCCGCACCTTTAAGTCATTTAGGCATGTGAAAATATGTGCTTGCTTCATTATTTTGCAGGTTACCGGGACCACAGAAAATAATATTGTTTATTCTGTGGAGGCATGTTGGTTTGACTTTGAAGAGCCCATTATTGGAAGGTATGTACCGTCTATGCATCACAGATTATAAATAATGCTGCCGTGAAGGAAATATTAATTGTTATAAGCATGCTCGGCCGTTGTCTGAATAGAAAATAGCCACTGCTTCTTTAGAGCCACGTCGATAAGCGCGTCGGAGATCTCCCTTAAGCAGCGGCTCAGTGTAGACTGTTCCTCTCCAATATATAGGCCGAGCAGACGCTCTACCGAGAACTATCGGTCCCGTAGAAACGGAAGACAGAGTAGGTCAGCTAATGTGGGCGAATCACGGTCACCTCCTAAAAAAAAGTTTTAGACAGTCTATAGAGTGTCTACAGACTTCTGTCTATGAAGTCTACAGACTGTCTATGGACAAATCATAGAGAACAGTCTATAGGCAATACAAATGTCATAGAAAGTCTATAGACAATCTATAGATTTATGGCCATACACTTATAGTAGACTTTTTCTATAGACAGTCTATAGACTATGAATAGACGAGAAGCAATATCTATAGAAAGTCAATAGAATCAATAAGAAGTTTATAGACTGTAGACCATTTTTATAAGGGGCCGCGGAGTCTCTGAGCACATGGGTCGCCGCCTATAGCTCTATGCACAACCAATGCACCGACACCAGGACCAGTGAAATCGGCGCTGGAACCCTTCATTGCTCACATCATCCAGTCAGCCATAGTTCCGTTGGCTGCCGCTTGAAGCGATGGCACAAGTTCCTCCTGCTGCTGCTCCCACCTCCATGACAGTCCTCCGTAGAATTCGGAAGCTTCCACCACTGACGTGTTTGATCCGAATTCGCTGCCAGTCAAAACCACAGTTCGCACCCAGGCAGTTGCGTAAAACTATTATGGACGCATACACTAGAGTTTGACCACGCCCAATGGGCTTGTCGGCAACACCAAAGTCGAGCTGATAGACACCAACCGTCCTCCCCTTTGAAAAATGAAAGGTGCAAGAGACGTCATGGCTGATAAATATCAGCACCTGTGTTGAAAACACATTAAAGGTGCACTGAAGAGGAATCTGAAGTTGTCTTTTTGCCGCGGGAACTCGATCTACACGTTCCGAGCTTTCTTAGAAACTGCGATTTACTGCCCTGTGTGGCTGATTTCCCCAATTAAATCGAATTAACGTTCGGCTCCCGCCTTTCTTTTTTTAATTCTGCCTCGTACGGTGGGTGGAGTCGACCAACGCGTGGAGCGCCTTTCACCCAGTCCCGTGGCGGCTTGCCGCTCTGCCATCGGCCGAGTAATACGTAGTAGTCCGTAGTAGCAAATAGTCCGCGCGTATTTTTATTTCTTCGGGCTTATTTTGCGGCTATATTAGCTGCGAATGAAACTATTTATTCATGAAAACCTAAAAAACAAAATAAAGCGAAAGCAAAGCCTCCACGGGACTGGGTAAAAGGCGCTCCACGCGTTGGTCGACTCCGCCCACCGTACGAGGCAGAATTAAAAAAAAAAGCGGGAGCCGGACGTTAATTCGTTTTAATTGGGGAAAGCGGCCACACAGGGCAATAAGTCACTGTTTATAAGAATGCTATGAACGTGTGGATCGAGTTCCCGCGGCAAAAAGGCATGTTCAGAATCTTCTCCAGTGCACCGTTAACCACCGCGTCTCGGTGGTTTCTTCCCTGGGTCGGCAATAGCATAAGAGCACTTTAATGTTGATTACAATCAAGTAGCAAACAAAAAACGGTCGGCACGTCACTGCAGCCGCTTGCAAGGCGTTAGGTACAAAATACTACAACGACGAAGGGGCGCTTTGGGGCACGTGATAACAGCATCTTACCTGAGCTGCTGGCTGGCGCAACCGTCTTCTCAGCGGTGATGAATTTTTGCATGAGGAAGTGTAGCCGCAATTTCCCTGTGCCGCTACTCTTACGGACAACGCCACCAGGCCATTAAAGAGAAAACCTAAGGTTTTGGAGCGTTAAGCTCGAATTATCGCGTTTCGGCTCGCAGTGCTATGCGTTATAACGCAAATCGTAACCCAGTGGTGGTTGCCATGGTAACCGAGGTGGCTACGTAATGAAATAAAATAGCAACAGGCCGCCGCGTTATGCCTGAGCAACAGATTTCAAAACAAACCATGTCGATCCGTTATACAGGGTCTGTTCTGAAAGTAGTAGGACTGATTTTTTCCTGGGCGAACGGGAGGACGAAAAGTTGTCTGCGCGCGCAGGATCGGTGAAGGGGGATATTGGGAACGGTGGGCAAAATCGGCAGTCTGCTCTCAGTCGTTCAAAAGAGCAGGTCGCTTGTATTGTGGACCCCTGTCGAAACGCCGCGTCACGCAAAATCATGGAGTGTTTACTGGATCAGCGATATGCGATCAAATTTTATGTAAAGCTTGGTAAAACGGTAAAAGAGACTCACGGCATGATTAAGGAGGCCTACGGTGATGCTACCATGGGTAGATCAGGTGTTTTTGAGTGGCACATGCTGTTCCAAGAAGGCAGGGAAAGAGTGGAAGACGACGACCGCTCCGGACGCTCATCGACCAGCAAGACCAACGAAAATGTATCCCGATGAAAAATTTACTTAACATTGATCGCAGGTTCAGTATCAGAATGATTGCTGATGATTTTAGCATTCCTCAAACCCAAGTTCAAGAGATCATGACCGAAAACTTAGCCATGAGGAAAGTGCGCGCGAAGTTGGTGCCGCGAGTGTTTTCAGAGGAGCAAAAGGACAGCCGGAAAGCGATCTGCCAATATATTCTTCATCACGTGAATGAAGACCCCGATTTTTTGGACAATGTAGTGACCTGTGAAACGACGTGGGTGTTTGAATACGACACGGAGAGCAAGCGGCAGAGCTCAGAGTGGCTTACGCCTTCTTCCCCACACCCGAAGAAAGCGCGAAAGAGGAAATCCAAGAAAAAGTCCATGCTCATTTGCTTTTTTGATTGACATGGAGTCACCCACAAAGAGTTGGTACCACCCGCACAAACAGTTAATGCATTTGTTTACGTGGAAGTCCTCAGAAGACTGCGAAAACGCATTGTTCGTGTCCGCCCAGCCATCGCCAACAAATGGCGCCTGCACACGACAGCGCGCCGAGTCACACAGGATTCATCGTAATCGAGTATCTTGCCTAGCACAAGGTGGCAACGCTGCCTCGCCCCCCCATATGGCCCCGACTTGACCCCGCCAGACATTTTTCTATTCCCGAGAATAAAGTCGACGCTCAAGGAGAAGCATCACGGATCGGTAGAGGCGGTTCAAAAGGCCGTGACGAGGGAGCTAAACAGCATACCGGTCCAGGAGTTCCTGGAGGCGTACGAAAACTGGAAAACTCATTCGCAGCAGTGTGTAGATGCGGAAGGGTGCTGCTTTGAAAAATGCTAATCATTTGTACTATTATCGTGAATAAAATTTAGAAAAAAAATCAGTCCTACTACTTTCAGAACAGACCCTGTATACCTGTTGTTTTCCTTGCAAAACTCTCGAAAATAGGCTTTTTATGATACAATTACGGCTTTTGCGGCATGGTATTGCCGGGCCTGGTGGACGCCAGAACACTGGTGAATTATTCTAACCAGTAACCTGGTTAACTATTTTCTATAATTAACTTTTTAAATATGAAACTGCAGTTAGAGATACCCGCCGCGGTGGCTCAGTGGTTACGGCACTCCCTTGCTGGCCCGAAAGCGGGTTCGATTCCGGCCGCGGCGGCCGAATTTCGATGGAGGCGAAATTCTAGAGGCCCGTGTACTGTGCGATGTCAGTGCACGTTAAAGAACCCCAGGTGGTCGAAATTTCCAGAGCCCTTCAGTACGGCGTCCCTCATTGCCTGAGTCGCTTTGGGACGTTAAACCCCAATGTATGAAATGAAATGCAGTCAGAGATCTGTAGCAGGTCGCTAGTAATAGCCATATAGGTTTTTAGAATTGCAAAAACGCGATCACCCTTGGCGCTGTGGCTCGAGAAAATTTGGCTTTTTCGACTAGTTACGTTCACTGGAGGGGTTGCTTTTCCTACATGCTTTGAAAAGCGCATGTATTTTCGCACGATGCATCTATACTTTGTCGAGCCACAGCAACGAGGGTAAATGCGTTTTCGAAATTCGAAAAACTGATATGGCCATTACTAAAGACCGGCTACAAATCTCTACAAGTAGGCGCCTAGCTCTACTCGTTAAAAAATTAAAAAAGTCAGTTAACGAGCGTACTACCTAAGACAATTCATCGGTTTTCTGATGTTCACCAGCACTGGTAATACTATGCTGCGAAAGCCATATTTTTACTCCTAAAAGCCTATTTTGTGACCATTTTTCAAATTGTTCGCTGAAACACCCGATATATCCGTTTGGTACGCATCAAATTGGGGCCACTTAGTCCCGCGAATCCTGTAAAATACGTGGGCCAACCGTTTTCTGCAGAATATTCGGTTTGGTTTTTGGTTTATGGGGTTTAACGTCCCAAAGCGACTCAGGATATGAGAGACGCCGTAGTGAAGGGCTCCAGAAATTTCGACCACCTGGGGTTCTTTAACGTGCACTCACATCGCACAGTACACGGGCCTCAAGAATTTCGCCTCCAAAGAAATTTGACCGCCACGGCCGGGATCGGCAGAGTATTCCCAATGGTGGAATACGATTCAGCGTTTCGTACAACATACACTTGCTAGTTTAGTTGCAGCATAGCTGACGGCATGGATTTGAACCAGCGACCTCTGTTAGGTGTGTTAACGCTCGATATTCGATCGCTGCCTAAGCGTCGCCTGATATTGGTTGGCGTTGTCAGTGACGCGCTCAAAGCGGCTTTATAGTGAAGAACTTGGGCAAGCACTCCATAAACACGTGTGAATAAATTATTCAGATGGCAGAACCTCTCGGCAATTTTCGCACGAAAAAGTGCGTTGTCGAGTCAGGAAGTGCTTTTCTGATCTAAAATATATCGTGCGAAGAGCACCGTCTTGTTTTCATACAGCCACGACTGTATTATAATTTCGTCGAGACCCTGTGATACGCCGTCCATTTATAGCACTGGTATTCAAAGGAAGCCAGCAGACTCAGCGTGTGGCAGCCGCCCACAGTCTTCGCGAGCAAGCGCAACAGCTCTGAAGGCACCTCACCCTAGGAGCTACTTCGTGTGTTTGGCACGTTTTGCCGCTGCGTAGCGGCTCTAGGCTACTCTGCATTCTACCCTGGCCACCTGCAAGCCAAGGTTGCTGCAAGCTATCGACTTCCTTTCGTCACTCGCGGAAGAATGTGTCAAATTTGTGGCAATTGCTTGATCCTTCGCTCTTCATCGCAGCTTCAATGCATTTAAAACTAAAGAAACTTCATTAGAAAATAAAATATTCTTAACGCTGTATGTTATGATTCAAGACCATAAAAAGAAGAGATTATGGTGACCCCAGCTTGAAGCCGGCGGCTGAATTTCGATGGAGGCGAAATTAGGCCCGTGTGCTGTGCGACGTAAGTGCACTTTAGAGAACCTCAGTGGTGGTCGAAACTGCCCGGAGCCCTTCACTACGGCGTCTCTCACAGCCTGAGTCGCTTTGGGACGTTAAACCCCAGTAAACCAATAAACTAAAAAAGTTTTAAGCGCGGTAGGGGCCCGCACAGGTGGCGCTCGTCTTTACTTACGCGCCTTTATCTCCACATTTTCTTATCTGTTGTTTTCACGCGGTCCGCGCTTTGTTCACTGAGTGCCTTGGTTTATTGGGCTTTAACGTCCCAAAGCGACTCAGGCTACGAGGGACGCCGCAGTGAAGGGCTTCGGAAATTTCGACCACCTAGAGTTCTTTAACGCGCACTGACATCGCACAGTACAGGGGCCTCTAGAATTTCGCCTCCATCGATATTCAGCCGCCGCGACCGGGATCGAACCCGCGTCTTTCGGGCCAGCAGCCGAGCGCCGCAACCACTGAGCCACCGCGGCGGGTCGCACTGATTGCCTTCACGCAATCTAAGGTAACCCTCAGGTGAGCCCAATACCGGGGGCATCCAGCATAGCAGCCAGAAAGCTTGATTAGGAAAATTTGGTCGAGCAGTAGGCCGTGAACAATATATGCTGCAGCGCATGGGAATGTGCTCGTACGCTTCGTAGCTTTTGCTCTGCTGTGTGTTAGTGCGCAGACGAAACGTATTGAGCTGTGCAGTGCGCTGAGCTCAATATATTGTTCCGTGCGCGGTATGCGAAAAAGCACGCCGTGTGGCAGGTGCGTCAGCTCATGCAGGGCTACTGAAAGTGTTTTTGATTCATATATTCTTTGGCTGCTGGGATTCTGCACTGCGAGCTCAAAATGTATTTCTCTCGCTTGACCAGTATAATATGAGGTAGCTGAGGCAGGTTATGGACGCAGAGAAAGTGCAGCGACTGTGGCCGGCCATAGTGAATATATTGCGCCGCTGTGAGCGAGGTATTGCTTTTCAGTCACCGTCGTATTGACAATAAAGACCAAGTCCAAATACTTCACATAACGCGGTTTCTTCTTTGCGTGCCAAACCTATAAAGCCTGGGCAAATTTTTGCTGACCTTACCTCATATGAGCGCAGAAACGAGTTTTCGAGGAGATACGTATTGGAAAGAGGAGCCTCTGAGAGTGTTTTGGAACACATATTACACTATTCTAAATGTGGCCTCATGCACGCTGCAAGAAGGCACGTGTTGGGACGCGAGGACATGCAGAGCGAAGGGTCTTAGTTTTGGGCTGCTTCAATGGATACCGAAGGTAGGCCGCATTGTCAAATTCACGACATACCAATAGGCTAACATAGCGATAAGAACAAATGATACACGTGCTTCAGGTGCCCTTCAGCTCCAGTTAAAGGACGCAGAGTTAGGAAAATCTTGAACGCGTCAAACATTACGTTCCTTTTTCCTTACTCCCTCGTATTATATTCCAGTGAATGGCTCCTAAATATTTAAAAATCTTGATAATTATTCTAGTGAATGCAGAGAGAAATGCTCTAGGTGGACGTCATTCACGGCAATGGATAACATAATCGCGTTATTATCAGAACAGGGCATCGACACTGAGAGGAAAGAAGCTGGAGTTAGGGCACTGAACTTACAACGCAATTCTGCTTAAGTGCTGCCACTGCTGATCTACTGTCGCAGGCGAGAACACAGAAAAGTCAAGAAACCAAGGTAAGGTAAACGCCTCATCTGAAGCCCTGCTTACGACGTTATGGTTTCTTGCCCATTTATTGCGGTTCCCTGCGCGGCACGGCCTGGTAGCCTACTGTATTTTAGTTTTCATTTAGTGGCTAGAAATCGTGTCAGCGCCAATCCAGTAGCAGTAGCCTAATAACTTCGTGCTATTCCCACCCCTCACAAAGCGTTTGAATTCTTTTATGGCCGAGGGAGAAAAATTAAAGGTATTGGTTGTTTAGGGAGGATATAAAGTTTAAGCGCACAACCAGAGGGGGCGGTGAAAGAGACGAGAGACAAACAAGCGCTCGTTCGTGTCTCGTCTCTTTCACCGCCTTCACCTGGTTGTGCGCTTCAACTTTGTATCATGTCTCACCAACGCGCCCAAACAACCACTGTGTTTAGGCAGCATCAGCACAACCCGGTGTTCCTTCTTTTCTTCTTTCCATTTTATGCGCAGGTGTGTGTAGCACTAAACATTGCCGATACGGCCTTTGTTGTGGCGAGTTTGAGATCCCTGGTAAAGCGGAGAACAAGTTATTGAAATTCAGGCGTATTATCAAAGAGTGATTACAGGTAATACCTGTTTGCATAAAGAAAGAAAATAGGTTGTTTTGCTCACAATATCGCTACCCCCCCCCCCTCCCCCGCCCCTTACACATATAAAACTGTCGGTCGTTGACCCAGTAATCAAGAGAGAGAAAAGTAGAAACTGCAGCATTTGAAAATATGTAGATTTCTGCAAAACGTTTTTTTGGCGTGAGAAAAATGCAGTCGCAGCGCTTTACCTCGGTCATTTCGCGCGGTCTGAGAGCGGCCAGGGTAGCGCTAATTTGGTCGAGCAGCTTAAACGTGCAGATAAGTATTCCTGGACGACCAACAATGCAAACCACATTTCCCAAGTCCCTGGCGTATAATATCCGAAAAGTTTTGTTGAAAACTCCCCATTTTCTCTACAAAACCGATTTTACGAAAATTATGCAACTGATGCTTTGTCTAATGACATCCATGCTGAGATGACAGTTAGTTAACAACACGATTTTAATTTCGTTTTCGCAATTTACCGGATGTTTATATTTACCCCTTCACCCAGTATAGGCGGACCGGTCTTTTTTTTTCTTAAGATCGTAAATATAATAGACATCAAACTAGGAATTCCTTACCCTCTGGTTTGGATCTAAGCTTGCTTTCTCGCTTCCAAATGTTTAGGCCAACATGAAAGGTTCAGTAGTTAAAACAAAAATCCATAGGGTACTCCTGGAATATTAAACGCTCACCATATCATTTCGCTTGTTGCTTGATGACACTTCACGAACTCCTATATGTTGCTGCATATGTCCATAAATTGGCTTCATCTTGACCACTTAAGTATCGTGTATGCTGCTCCTCTGGAAGCTGGCTGTTTAGGCAGTTTAGATGGTTACATACCGCAGTTTGATCAGAAAATTACGAAAACCGAAGATAAGATGGAAAGGCGATACCACGTCAACAAAGATGAACAGGTTAGGATCAAGAGAGCGTTAATGCACTCAGCACGCAGTGGCGTGTCTGCTACCAGTAACTGAAGGTAGTCAAACACTGATACCGTTACCTTCGGGACGTCTGGAGGAAGCAATCAATGATGAAAGGCATGGCGCTACCTGAGTGGTGGTGGGGCGGGTGCGACACGTTTATTAATGCAGCCTTTATGTCAGACGTTTAAGCGGTCTTTGCCAAGGTGACGAGGATGTGTTTCAGGGAAATGTCCCGGAAGGCGAGCCAGAAGGGTCATGGTGAGGGTGGTGGGAAAGAATAGGCGATCGACTGCAAGGCTGAGTGACGCTGTGCAAGGCATTGTTATATGTCTGTGCGGGTGTGTGAACAGTTTGTGTTCTGATGTGTGGAACTGCGAGAAGAGCAGGAATATAAATTCTTAGGAAAGGCACCAGATGGTTGCTGAGTTGTAACAAGAGAGAAAAAAAATGGGAAATTTCACGCCGAGGTAACGTTGATTCGGTCCTAAAGGGAATTCAACATATACTACATATCCTCTGCCGAGCACAAGAGCCTATTTCAATTTTTTTTCAGTCACCAGCTCTATCGAGAGTGTCTAAACACTACAAGAGTTTTACGTTGCCAGTGCGCGCATGCAGTTTCCAAACAGCGCTCAGTAATGAATAAAAGGCAAGAACAAGTAGCGAATGTTCGCACACATGGCCTACATGATCGGGCAAAGTAGCGACACACGTCTTTTCTCTAATCATGCGTGATGTGCCAAATAATCTGGTGAATTGAATGCAGGGTGCCCTAATGCTGACATAACGGGTACGCTGCTGGACTCATTTGCCTGAACGGCATCGACGTGCCAATTTCAATTTGTTTGCCTCCCCGGTTCATTGCGCCGGACGTAATGGCACACAGTGTAATCCCCCATCTAAGCCAGGGTGCGTGCATGGGTGGTGGCAGATTACTTTGCGTTAACATTGTTATTTACATTAAAGCCCGTTTCGTATAGTAAGCACAAAAGAGAAAGCATAGGTGGTTTCACGTTTTCGCTTCAGTTGCTAGTGCGCTGTTGTGAGTGCCGTTCTTTCCTTTCGATTTACCCATTTTGCTCGCGTTGTTTCACGATAGAAAAACTTAATAGAGCCCAGAGTGCTACGTTACAGAAGAAGAGAAAGCACGGGATCAGTGTTGGGAGTGAAAAACCCTTCTGTGCCATTGGTCTCCTTAAGGCACACCAGAATCCTAAGACATTGCCCACCTTTGTTTCTCATTTTTAGGTTAGCCCTCACCGACCCAGTCTTCAACAAGTTAACGGCTGACGTAGCCGTAACTTCACCTGGAAATGAAGTTTTAGAACAGGGAAAGTTATTTTTTTAGACGACAGAGCATGCAGTTGCGTGAGAGACGACGCCTTACAAAACGATCTCTCCATTAAAAAAAAGAAGAATACAGATTGTGCGGTGGTGTATCGGTGGTATTAATGGCGACCCACAAATTTGATAAATACACACAACTAATTTGCAAAGGTCTATTACACATCATTGCGGAACGTGCAAGAAAGCCCTTTTTCTTCGGTTCACTGTTTCATCCCGCACATTTTGTCCACCGTTGTATGTTTTCAGTGAACTCAAACTAGTCGTGGATTAAAAAGCAAGAAAACGCGCTCGTTTGCTTAATGAAGCAACTGATAAAGATACAAAGAGATAACATATAAAAAAGAGCACATGGCTGAACATATCAGCTCCTCAGCAGTCGAAAAATACAGAAATCTTCACGCTTTTACATTGATGCAAGGCTCAGCACCAAGCTGCGAACTTAAAAGTGGAGTCAGCTAAACTAGCTCCTAAATGCAGATCTTCGACTGGTCCCTGGCAGGTCAGCAGATTTTCTGCTAGCATCGCGTACACACCGAATGAAGTTTGTTTTTTTCAGCCCCGGCTAATTGTTTTCCAATTAAATTTCTTTCATGGTGGTTCTTTTTATACTCTCTAGCTTGCGCACGCTGCATTAGCCCATTTACACATAATCTGAGTCAAGTCCGGCAAATATGAGACAAAGTTGTTGATTCGATTTGTTGCAATGGTGGGCATTTTTCTTCACAATGTGCAAGGAACCTTTATAGTTTAAAGTAATACACCCAAATGTGCGCGACATAATTACATAAACGTTCGCGACGCGCGGAGTGAGTGAGTGAAGAAACTTTATTTCCGCCAGAAGAAGACCCGTGCCCCTCCGGGTCCGCACGCAGGCGTCCGGGGAGGGGCAGCGTCGCAGCTGGAAGACTAGCAACGCGCGGAGATGAAGCGTGCCCAAAACAGTGGGTGTCGCAAAAAACCCGCCAAAAAGTATCGGGTGAGGCCTGAAACATTTCATTTCATTTATTTTCTTTATTGTTTCCTTAAAGGCCCGAAGGCATTACATAAGGGGGGGGGGGGACATATTGGTTTACAACGGCGATGATGGGAACATGCATAACAATAAAAAGAACAAACATACAAACAAACATAAAAGGGGTTGTAGTCATATCAGGGTTCCCCAGCAGGTGATACATCATTCATTAAAGATATATCAAATAATACTCGCCTCAAAGAGCGCAGAAGTGATCAAGATCTATGTGAGGTGAATTTTTATTTTCTTGCGGAATGTTTTACTGATCAGTGCATGCAGCGATGTCGTTAGGCAGTGAATTCCAGAGTGCTATTGCGTTGGGAAAGAATGAGTTGTTGTAAGTAGACATGTGGCCACTGATGCGTGCTATCGGGTTACCGTGACTGAGCCGGGAGGACGTTCGCAGTAGGGCGGTTAACAGAGCGTGCCGTGATCTTGTGTTACGATAAAATGTATGAAGTAAGCATAGGAGCGAAACGACGCGGCGTGATTCTAGTGTTGAGAGACGGAGGGACTGCTTGAGGGCGGTCACACTAGCTTCTCTTGAATAACATGAAGTGATGAACCGAGCTGCACGATTTTGGATTATTTCCAATTCGATGGTGAGATACGATTGCCATGGGTGCCAGATGGATGATGCATACTCTAATTTTGGCCGCACAAATGTTTCATACGCGAGTTGTTTTATGTTAGGGGATGCAGATTTCAGATTTCTTCTCATGTAGCCAAGTGTGCGTGAAGTGTCGGAGCAAATGGTTCTAATGTGGGTGACCCAAGAAAGTGTTGATGTGAGATGTACACCTAGATATTTATAAGATTTTGCAATGGTTATAGAGACTGAAGAAACGTTGTAAGTGGGATTCGTCAAGGTGTGTTTGTGAATGAAGGACAACGATTTGCGCTTAGTAAGATTTAAAGGCATCTGCCATTTTTCACACCATGAAGCAATAACGTCAAGGTCCGGTAGCAAAGTGAGGTTATCGGTTGGGCTACTTATTGCATTATAGATGACACAATCATCCGCAAAGAGTCGCAACTTGCATTGAATATTAAAAGGCAGGCCGTTGATGTATATTAAGAAGAGTAATGGTGATAAGCCGGCCCCTTGAGGGACACCGGGTGTTACATCTGTTAAGGGTGACTGGATGTTCTTGGCGGATGTGAACGGCGAGCGTCCTTTTAGAAAATGTTTGAGCCAGCACATCAGATTGGCAGGAATTCTCAGAAACGCAAGTTTCGCAAGCAGATGATTACGAGGTACGCGAGCAAATGCCTTCGAGAAGTCTAAGAAGATTGCATCTATTTGGAGGTTATCGCCTATGGCCTTAAGGATGTATTGGGTGAACTATGCCAGCTGGGTTTCGCATGAAAATGATTTCCTGAAGCCAACCTGATGAGGATAAAAGAAATTAATTGAATGAAGGTGGGACATTAAGCTTGATGATTTAATGTGCTCTAGAAGTTTAGAAGATATGCTAGTAAGGGATATTGGACGATAGTTAGCTGGGCATACGCGATCACCTTTTTTGAAAACGGGAACAATTTGCGCTATCTTGCAATCGTCAGGAATGATTCCGGTGTCTAAAGATTGGTTAAATATTAGGCGTAGTATCTGGCTTGATAACGATAGAGTGTTTTTAAGTAGTTTACTATTTATTTGGTCACATCATGCAGATGATGAGAGCTATCACATATTTAGTAACGCATAGAAAAATTTCTATGCCACTGGAACTGATGTGTAAAAGACATGAAGTTCGTTCCTTCGGAACTTGCCACAGACATTGTAACGAGGATATAACATCGCCGGGCTACATGTGATAGGCGCGAATCATTCTGGGGGCTTTGGAAGAAATCAGCTCTATTTGGGCTCTTTAATCTGCGGTCTTTTTAGAGAGTTTGTTCATTTTGCCACCATCAATATGTGGCCTTTGTGTTAGAAATTGGTTCATTGACCGAGGGCTTCGCAGCCAAACAATATACTGTTCGCCAAGTCGGCTCAGCCTGTTCAAGAGCTGATTCACACTGCCTGAGCCAGGCGCCTGATTGCTCTTCTAAGACTCGAAAAAGCTTGCTTCCTGCCCTGGTAGCAAGAATTATTATCCGACCAACACATCAAAATAAAAATTTGCACTTCGACACGACGTTGTGATAGGTTTGTTTGGATTTTACCAAAACTTTAAACTTTGTTAGCCACAACGTGCGCATTAGTATTTTCTAAATAACTAAAGTCGATACAACCATCACCAGGTCTCACAATTTCAATAACACAAATGCGGCTGATAACGCTTAAAGCATTGCATGAAAAAAATCGAAGAATCTTTGGAGATTGTTTATTTCTAAGAGCGCATTAGGTTTTGCTTTCGATAACTTCATGTATTATGCACTGAGTTATCTACGTTTTCCTATTAGCCAAAAAATTGATATTTTTAATTGAACCCGAAAGTGAATTTCAACGTATCTTCTTCACATGCCGATATTTTGTTATTGTCATTGAAGACTTCTAGGCAATATACGAGGGTCGTTCAATAAAGATTTCCCCTGACCCACTTCCTTTGCACGGAGAGCAACGAAACTTTGCAGATTTATTAGTCCTTCTGTACATAGGTGCCACCCAGGGACACACACTTCTCCCATTTTTTTATGCATCTGTAAACACCTTGCTTGTAGAAGTCAACACGTGGCTCCAAAAGCCATATTGTGACTTCGGAAATCAGAGTCTCATCATCTGGAAAATGCTTGCCCTTCAAATATGACTTCATTGTTCGAAAGAGGAGGCAGTCCGATGGTGCGAGGTCGGGTGAATAAGGGGGATGCGGTAGAATTTCAAAGCCGCAGCAGCGTGCTACCATCTGGGCAACATGAGAGTTGTGAACTGAGGCATTGTCTTTCAGAAGGCGGACACCTTTGGTGAGCATGCCACGTCTCTTGCTTTTGATGGACTCCCGCAATTTCCGCCGCAGTGAAGCATAGTATGCCCCAGTAATCGTGGCACTATTTGCTAGGAAATCCATCAAGACTACTTCGTGCTGGTCCCAAAAGACTTTGAGCATGACCTTGCCCGCCGAGGGCTGGGCGCGTGCCTTCTTTGTAGGCGGTGAGTCCAAGTGCTTCAATTGCACCGACTGGACACTAGTCTCCCGATCATAGTAATGGACTCAGCTTTCATACTGTGCAATCAGTCTGTTGAAAAAGTCCTCCTGGTTTCCATGGCACATGGTCAAAAGAGCCTGGGAGCATTCGACTCGTTCCTGCTTTCGGAAAGGTGTGAGCAGCCGGGGAACCCAGCGAGAGGATACCTTAAGCATGCGAAGATGGTTCTGAATGATTTGTTCCACGGATCCCACACTAGTCTTGATATTTTGGGCTAGGTCTCGAACGGTTACGTGGCGAATTTCTTCTAAAATGGTGGCCTCTACTTGCTGGATGGTGTGTTCATCGATAATGGAGTGAGGTCGCCCTGCAATCGGAGCTGTTTCCACCAAAGTCCGACCACATTTGAATTGACGATGCCAGTTCTTTACTACACCATATGATGGGGAATCCTCCCCATAAACTTGTTTTGTCTCATCAAAAATCTCCCTTGGAGTGCGACCTTTCAAGTACAGGAACTTGATGACTGCTTTGTATTCCACTGCATCCATTATCACACCTCACACCACTTCAGCACCTGTGAAAGGAAGACCGTTATTAGTTAAGAGTTGCATATTAGCACGTGACCTATAGGAACTTAAGTCATTGCACATGCGCAGTTTCAGCATCCTGAAATAAGTAGAAGTGAGTCAGGGGAAATCTTTATTGAACGCCCCTCGTAAGTGCTCGCATCAATCAATGCAATTTCTTAAATCATAGAGAAAATTGTAGGGGCATTAAATTTACTTAAAATTGCCAGCTTGAAACAACGCAGAATATGAAATAATAAAGCATGACGTGTCGTCTTCCGGATAAGCATTTCTTTCGTCTTATTTTTTTTTAATTTTCTGCCGAACGCAACGCTACCTTCCGGGCAAAAGCTGTCAGGCATCATATTCCTTTCAAAGGAGACGAACTTGCACGAAGTACAAATGCAGAAGGCTCGCACAATACGCTTGCTTCATTCCGCCACCGCGATGGCTCAGTGGTTATGGTGCTCTGCTGCTGACCCGAAAAACGCGCGTTCGATCCGGACCGCGGCAATAGAATTTTGATGAGGGCCAAGTAGTTGAAATTCCCGGAGTCCTTCACTACGGCGTCCCTCATAGCCTGTGTCACTTTGGGACATTAAACCCCATAAGCCAAACCAAACAAAACCATCTGCTTGCCTTAGTGGTCGAAAGTCAAGGGTATTGTCTATGAGGACAGTGGCATTGTAATGTCGAATCTCTTTTTGTGGGCGCTTTCGTAATCCCCTCTTTTCGCCTCCAAAAATTTTCTTCATTCTAAGTGTTTTTGATTCCAGAAACCCTGTTTTGTCAAAGCTCCTAATACCGCCCTTTTACATACCATATCCCATAGGTAAATTTACGCAGTCTCCACTGGCAGCGGCGAGACTTCTTTCTTTCTTTATTTTCACATCAGACATACAAAACGTTTGCAAAAACTGCTGGGCCAATAGCCGAAGCTAGTATAGGCCCAATATACACATTTGTTATTACAGCAACAGAAGATACGAACATGAAACTCGGTTATAGATGATCAGTGAAAAAACATTAAAAAAGACAAAAATATCAACAAACATAACCCTCAATCTTCGAAAAGTAGAAGCGCTTAACTGAAAACAGGAAATTGCTAGCCATTTTAATTTCAAGTGGTACACCATTCCATACTTTCGCCCCACAATATTGAATTAGGCGCTGACCATAGGCGTTCCGGGTTACAGGGTAATAAAATTAATATTAAGGCGGAAGCCTTTAACGCCTCATCGTTGTAAGCAGGAGCTGTCGACAGAAAATGTCACGCTTTTCAGTTGGTCGAAACGGTCGTGACGACACAGTGCGCGAATTTCAAACGGGGCCAATTGTACTTCGGCTACTAACCATGCAACCAATTAAAGGGATCGTATAGTGA
Organism: Amblyomma mixtum; assembly: GCF_055824585.1. Taxonomy (NCBI): domain Eukaryota; kingdom Metazoa; phylum Arthropoda; class Arachnida; order Ixodida; family Ixodidae; genus Amblyomma; species Amblyomma mixtum. Next base: position 31,370,723 of record NC_143015.1, read on the forward strand.
TGCTCCAAGAAAGTTTGACTGAGTTTAGTTAATTGCTTACTTAACCAATTAGTCCAATTAACCTTTCTAGTCAGACCAGATAAATAAATAAAACTGAGTAAGAAATTGGCCGAGCTTGGGAATCGAACCCCGGTCTCCGCAGTGCGAGTCGAGCACACTACCACTCTGCCATGCCAACTCGATGGGTTGGAATGAACAAAGGTTCGTCTAGTGAATACGGTATCTTCGTTCACTCCCATCTTCCTCCCTTCCCGTTACGGCGAGGTTTAGGTGTCCACCGAGATATGCGAGGCACATTTCCTTTCCTCAAAAACCAATTTACCGACGAGCAAGTCGTATTTGCCCGCGTTTCTGACTGGTCCATATTGTCGTGACGTCACCATGCGCGAATTTTGACGGGTTTCCACCGAAATATGTGAGACAGTTACTGCGCAACTTCCTTTCCTCAAATACAATTTTCGTCTAGTGTCTACTGAGATATGTGAGACAGTGAATGCGTAATTTCCTTTCCTCAAATACAATTTTCATTTTCTTCACTACGGCCTCTCTTTCTTCTTTCACTCACACTTCCTCCCTTTCTGTACAGTGCGGCTCAAGTGTCCACCGAAATGACAGAGAATTACAGCGCCATTTCCTTTCCTCAAAAAGCGTTGCGTTCAAAGGGCAAGGCATCGCGCCGAACGGATGGTGGCGTTCCGTGGACTCCCTGGCAGCGCTGCAACACGCTGTCGCGTTCCACTCCTAAAGGCGAAGCTTAAGCGTCATTAATGAGCAGTTAATTAATGCACCAACAGAATGTGAAGTGAACAATCGTGTAGCAGAATGCAGCACTCAGGCTTTAGCCTTTCACCACTTTAGCCGCTAAAGTTCCTCGTAATTTTTTGCTTGCATTTCTAGTGCTTCTATTAAACAACACAAAAATATTAATTAAAAACGGGTAATTATTTTGTATAATATTATTTGCTACCATTGCGATTCTCATTTCATATAACAAAGGAAACTGCAAAATCTGTAACCTATTGAACAAAGGAGCACTAGACTGATACCTGTTCGAGTATGTTATTATTCGCAGGGCTCTTTTCTGCAAAGAAATAACTTGATGAATGTAATATCTGTATGTACTAGTCCATGACTCGCAGCAGTACGTCAAATGACAGTGAAAAAGAGAAAAATAAATGATCCTCAGCACAGAAATGTCCAGCAGCCCCCTTGTTCTATATAGAATGTAGCAAGCTGAAGCAAGCTTGGAGCACAGGGTATCAATATGTTTTTGCCAATTAAGGCTCTTATCTAAGGTTACGCCGAGGTATTTAATGGTGTCAACTTGCTCAATTAAAACCTTATCCAGGCAAATATGTAATCGTGTACCTGTGAAATGTTTGTGCCGTGACCTAAACAGGATGTACTTTGTTATCGTCGGGCGAACAAGACGAAGACGATGACGATCACGGGTACGTCTAGTGTGCTTATTAGGCTTGATTTTCTGGGTTTCAGTGGCAAAGATCTCAATAAATATTTGCAGCTATAGTGTTGACTACCCCCTCAATAAAAATTATGTGGTTGGCTGAAAAGATTTTTTTTTCGCAAAAATGACTGTGTTTGCATCCCCCCCCCCCCCCCCCTAATCATCCATGCCTATGTGTAGATGTTGCCGTCTTAAAATGAGGGGAGTTATCGCTTTCAGGAATGTTGCTGTAGTTGAGAACTCTATTTCACATGCTTACACTTCCGACTTATCGTTCCGAACGTTTGCATGTACAGCCGCAGCAATGATAGCGGAGCACGCCTCGCCGATTAGACCCAGAGCTGTAGCTATGAAATCTGAGCTGACACATATATCGTATGCTGGCAAGCGCCGCTGGTGATCCCGCGTAATACAAGTCAATACAATCATATACAATCAATGCAATAAAATACAATCTATCACTTAACGGCACACCTCAGATAAGTTCAAATGCTTAAACCCGTCCCGTATAATTGCAACCGGGACTGTGCACGTTGTGAATTGTGCAACCGCTATAGACGCAATGACAACGTCACGAATTCAATGCTGAGCTGCTCATTCATTTTTCAATTCACTTTATCACAATTTATGGCATGCACAGTCACGAAGGACCACCGTCAGAAATCTGACGACTTTCCTTCGATCCAGTTAAAGAAGTAACATTAACAGCACCTCAATTTACGTCTCCAGAGGAGACCCTCCCAGGCCTACCTGTACGACAGTACGGCATGCAGAACATTGATGAAAGTGGCAGTACTTCCTCCACACTGTCCGCAATAGTGAGAACATCTTATAAAATGGCTTAGTTCAATAACGGAAATGTTCATTGTCAGCTGACGTAGGAGATGGGGGATGTCACAATGACTCAACACATAAATTTATTCGCGTGCGCATCTGTTCTTCGCACACCTGAAATCATTACTTTTCTGCGCAATACCCTTCCCTCCCACCCTTCGTCACACCGACCGCCTGAAGCCACGGAAAAAGTCAGCGTAGAATATCCTGGACCTGGCGGTGTCGCCGGCTTTTAGAAAATAGGCCAGAACTCCTTCCACTGCCAATTTTCTGCAGCTCGGCTAAAGCAGGATCTCTGTTGGACTCACCTCCAGATGAAAAGTGAACTTTCTGCCTCTGCTCTTCGCATTGCCAAGGTCGCCAGGGGGGGGTGGGGGGGGGGGGGGGGGGGCGGGCCATAGCGGTGAACTGGGACGCGAACGCTGCTGCGTCCGTATTCGAGAGTGATGATGATGATGTCCTCGGGTTGAATGGCTCACACCCATGGCGGGGGATTGGGTGCATAGGGGATACAAACGCACTCTTGTACAAGGAGGGGAGTATTTGGATAATTTTGGGACCTAAAGCTAGAGTTTGTACAAAATAAAAAAATACGGAAAAGAAAAAGTAGTGTCCGAATACATTGCTTCTCTTCTTTCTCGGTTTTACGGTGGGCGCGCCCGAAGATGGCGCACCGAAATGCCTGTTGTGTACGCTGACAATGCCGTGAAACCCAGGAAAAGTAATAGTAACAGCTGGCCCCGTAACACTTGAGCATAGTTGGACGCTTCACCTTAGATAGGATGTGAACGAATGAATTTTGAATTAAGAATACATAGGAGGATACGTGTATTTTTGCGCCATAAAGTGCGTGGCAAAGGTATCACTGTAACAATAATTTCGATGGAAAAGAAGGCAGCACATGGCTGACCTTCTTTCAGCTTGCTTTTTTTTTACCTCTTTTTAGAAAGCCATTCTTAATCCTCCGGGACTTGCACATAGCCAAAGGTAGGCCTGGGACTTCCCCCCTCCACTTTTCACAAAATAAAGCCCGCCCACCCTTTCAAGCATCAGTCGTCACATGAGTCCTCGCGCTATCTATGGCAATGTGGAGTGGAAGGGAAAAGTGAATTAAAAAGGACGAGAAAGAATCGCGTACTACGGATCGCAGAGTCAAGTGATTTGAGGAGCCCTGTGACGAAAGTTAGCTTACCTCTGTTAAAAACAATTCATCGTAATAATAAGAGGAAATTGGTGAACTAGATCAACAATAAAATACCTCAGCCTCTCACCCATATGACATTACTACCACACCAACGCACGCACTATATCACTGCTTGAAACGGAGACGGTTGCTCTTTGATGCTTCGCTCATCACGCAAAAGCGTCGTGGTAATCAGGTCAGAAGCACGCAGGATACTTGACAGGAAGAGGAAGCAATCCGAGAAGGCAAGGCTCAAGCCTCCGCGGTTGGTATCTCGCTATTGGATTTTCACTGTTCTGCTCGCCTAGGTAGAGGACTGCACGCTACGATAAATAAGCCGTTTTATGGGCTCGCTTGTCCCCTCCGCCGAAGACAAGGGCAAAGCACTTGGGTGGTACAGAAACGTTTGTATGGATTGCCGGAAAAGGTCGGTGTTCTTTTGCTCGGCATCTGCCCCGAGCAAGTGGAAGTAGTGAATTGGATGTTTCATTTTAACGCAATATTTTAAGGTTTCCGATCAACGAAGAACCCACGTCGAGTTGCGAACATGCGGATTGGGCTGCCAATTCAAAAGTGACTAACAATAGATACATTTTTGTTGCAAGATAGCAACACAACTCAATTGGCATTATAACATGTTAGTATATCGAGAAAATGAATTACCCTGAAAGAAATAGTGGGTTATTAGTTGAGATTCGAATGCTCTGATACTTGAGGCCCGGACACACATGCTATCCTGGGCCAGACAGGCATGTTCGTACGGCTTGATTAACGCGGGGCCTTTTATGTGCGTTTGGTTTGGTTTATGGGGTTTAACGTCCCAAAGCGACTAAGGCTATGAGAGACGCCGTATTGAAGGGCTCCGGAAATTTCGCCCACCTGGGGTTCTTTAACGTGCACTGACATCGCGCAGTACACGGGCCTCTAGAATTTCTCCTCCAAAGAAATTCTAGCCGCCGCGGCCGGGATCGAACCCGCGTCTTTTGGGCCAGCAGTCGAGTACCATAGCCACTGAGCCCCCGCGGCGGCCTTTATGTGTGTAGTGTGGTCTTTCAAATCATATGGAAACAGTGTCCTTTCCTGTCTGGGCAAAAGAAAGACACAGACGGAACACATTAACCTGAAAGACGGATCTTAAGGGCCTCACAAATCTTTCTTTGGCGTGCCGCAATGTCCAGGATGTTGTAGACACGATCACAGTTCATAGAGCATAGTTGGTGAGCATAAGTAGAATTTAATTAGTGGTCATTGTTTAGGGCTGGTCACGGCAAGAGGTGCAGTCATAGTGGTAGGCTGAAGCAGCGCTGTTATGTGCCGTCAAAAAAATGACCTTCTGCCAACGGCCGGCAAATCGGCACTGGTTGCCATCTGATTTTTCGACCATATGCTAACGGGGCAACAAGCCCATGCGTAGGCTGCCCGAATATTGGCTATACGTAGGCCAACGTCGTTCAGCAAGCGTTTGGAAAATTTTAGACTAAGTCGCTGACCAATGCTCGGGCATAAAACCACTGCTCAACAGTAGGCGGGGTTTCTCATCAACTAAGTTAGCGAAAACCGTTCCCTCAGTCGCGACTGTGTAGAGGCGACTGCAGCATGATTTTATGATCATGAGCACAGCAACATTAAGTTTGCAATAATATATATGCAAGACACTGATATCATCGCGAAACCCTCCTCGATCATCAGCATTCTACCTTCTCCTGCACATTTCGGTTGCAATGCAAAGTTAGAAAAGTAACTGACACCAGTACCGTTTTATGTATGAGGACGTTGACGAGTGGCTGAAACACTACGAACGGGTGAGCAAATACAATCGCTGGAACGCTGCTACCAAACTGGCTAACGTGGTGTTTTTCCTTGCCGCCACTGCCCTTGACTGGTTCGACAATCATGAGGATACACTGAGTTCATGGGCAACCTTTACGACCGAAATCAAGAAAAATTTTGGGGATGAATCGGCAACAAAGAAACGTGCGGAACAGACATTGCTTCACCGCGCGCAAGTACCCGGAGAAACTTGCACGGCATACATCGAAGCCATCCTAAAGTTATGCAAGCTAGTTAACTCCAGTATGCTTGAAGAAGACAAAGTCGGCCACCTTCTAAAAGGAATTGCGGAAGATGTTTACAATTTCCTGATTAGTAAAGAGAGCCTGAGCACCACCGCTGACGTTATAAAACATTGCAGAACATTTGAAGCTCTTAAGCTGCGTCGAATTACCCCTAAATTCGGAAGATTGGCCAATGTCACCTCTATAGCCAGTGTTGAAGCCTGTCCTCAAAATTCTATGGCTGATATGATTCGAGAGATTGTGCGCGAGGAATTGTCCAGATCCCGGGACACCTTCTGCCGCACAGAATATCTGCGGCACAGTTCTGCACCGGAGGAAGATGTTGCCGCCCTGTCGACTCCGTGGGCTCAACCTAACAGCACTTTGCCCATGGACGATCGGAACATTGCCCAACGTTATGGCCACCAGCCGGCGGTAAGGAGGCCCACCTACCCAGAAGACGTTGTTCGTCAGCAGCGAGATCCTGGCTCCAGCCAACGTCGCGACTTTGTTCGCCAGGACTTTTATGCCGGTCGCTGGCGCTCTCAACCTTCGTGCTACCGGTGTGGCATTGCAGGGCATATCGCCAGATATTGCCGCCGTCGTTTCCCGACTTCTCAAGACTGCCAACCCCCGGCGCCTACTTACGGACAAGTGCACACCGCGCAGCAGCGACCCTCAACGTCCGCTTGGGACCCATACCGTCCGAGCACTTTGCGGAGTTCATCACCTGCATCTGACCGCAGTGTGACGCCGCCACCTCAGCGCCAACGGCGGTCACCTTCTCCTCGACGTCGTGCATCCCCTCCGCCTCCGGGAAACTAGGAGGCGCGGCCAATGGAGGTGAGGCCGCCGGCGAGTCGATGACGTCAAATATACCTCTGCCCGTGTTTATGTTGAAGAACAAACTGGAAGTGTTTATTGATGGTGTGAAAACAATGGCTCTTGTGGACACTGGTGCTACCGTATCCGTTATGAGTTTGAGGTTTAAGAACCGTTTAGGTAGGAAAGTGATGTTTAGTGGTGACCGTGCAGCATTATTCCGTGGTGTCGGTGGTGAACCTTTGGTTCCACTTGGTGTGTGTGCTTCGGATGTTGTTATTGGTGGTCTAACGTTTAGAACAGAATTCGCAGTGCTACCACGGTCAACGCATGATGTGATTCTTGGAATTGATTTTCTGCAAGAGTGTGGTGCAACTTTAGACTGTCGTACGGGAGAAATTGCTTTGAATTCTTCACTACTTTCAGCTCTTGTGGATAACTCGACACCGGATTTTGGAGCATTTGCGGTGGAAGAAGACACTATTGTACCAGCTTTCTCCGCAGCATTCGTGCGGGTTTCCTCTATTCACAATCAGTGCGAACCTTTTGAAGCTGTGGTAGAGCCTACGACACTCGCCTGCTCTAAGAAGAGTATCGTCGTGCCTCGTTGCGTCGTTCCCGTGGTGAGAGGCCGTACTGAGCTGTGGACAGTGAACCACTCTGAAGAGCCAGCTGTGTTGCCCCGGGGCCTCAAACTCGCCCGTTTCGAGGAAGGTGTGTCAGGTTCCGTCGCGACGTTAACCAACTCTGTCAGTGAGCAGCACGTGAAAAGAGATATGGAGACCCAAGTAAAGGCTATGATTAATCAGGCTCTTCCCACAACCGAGCGTCGCACTCTAGTGGAACTCCTTCTGAAGCACGTGTTCGTGTTCGACTTTGCCAAAGACGATTCTACACCACCGCCTACCAGTCGTATTCATCACACGATCAACACCGGCTCCGCGCCTCCTATACGCCAGAAGCCCTATCGAGTCTCAGCCACTGAACGTAAGTTAATAGATGACCAAGTTCAAGAGATGCTAAAGCGAGGCATAATTCGAGAGTCTTCAAGTCCTTGGGCAGCTCCAGTTATCCTTGTGAAGAAAAAAGATGGCACATGGAGGTTCTGTGTTGACTACCGTCGCTTAAATACGGCCACGAAGAAGGACGTCTACCCGCTTCCACGTATAGATGACGCAATTGATTGTCTGCACTCCGCTTCATACTTTTCTTCTATTGATTTGAGATCCGGCTACTGGCAAATCCCCATGCACGCTGCAGATAGGGAAAAAACGGCATTCATAACACCAGACGGACTTTACGAGTTTAACGTTATGCCTTTCGGATTATGTAACGCACCTGCAACATTCGAGCGGTTCATGGATACAATCCTGCGTGGCCTTAAGTGGCAAATTTGTTTATGTTATTTGGACGACGTTGTAATTTTTGGCAAAACGTTTAGTGAGCACAACAGCCGCCTGGATATTGTGCTTGATTGCATGGAACGAGCTGGCCTTATCCTCAATTCCAAGAAATGTCATTTTGGGAACCGTGAAACAATTGTTTTTGGTCATTTAGTTGATAAAGAAGGTGTTCGACCAGATCCAAAGAAAATTGAAGCTGTCAAAAGTTTTACGGTGCCTCAATCAGTGAAAGAGCTGCAGAGTTTTTTAGAGCTCTGCTCGTACTTTCGACGTTTTATAGCTAGGTTTGCGGACATCGCTTACCCACTGACGTGTTTGCTGCATAAAGATGCACCGTTCAATTGGACCAGCGAATGTGACGCAGCTTTCCGACATCTGAAATTTCTTTTGACCTCGGGCCCCATCCTACGCCACTTCTGCCCATCTGCACCAATTGAAGTGCATACTGATGCAAGTGGTATCGGTGTCGGTGCTGTACTTATACAACGCCATGGTCACAATCAGCACGTGGTAGCATATGCCAGCCGGTCATTGAGTAAGAGCGAAAGAAATTACACGGTTACTGAGCAAGAATGTCTCGCCGTTGTTTTCGCTGTACAACGCTTCCGCTCCTATCTGTACGGGAATGCTTTCACCGTCGTCACCGACCACCACTCGCTTTGCTGGCTAGTGAGTCTTCGTGACCCCTGTGGCCGGCTTGCTCGATGGGCTTTGCGCCTACAAGAATTTAATTTCACTGTGGTGCATAAAAGCGGCCGTAAACACTCAGATGCCGATTGTCTTTCCCGTTTGCCGCTTCAAACGACTGATGACGACGCAGACAACTTTGATGAATACTTGGCGTCACTTTCACAAGCCTTCCCCGATCTTCAAGTTTTCCGAACTGAGCAACGCAAAGACCAAACATTAACCTCTTTGTTTGATGCCGCTCAAGATTCTGTAAAGAATACTTTTTGCATTCGCGACGGTTTGCTTTATAAGAAGAATTTTGCTTCTGGAGGAGCACGCATGCTTCTTGTCGTACCCGAAAACCTACGCATCACAGTTCTTGAAATGATGCACGACGACGCCACGTCTGGGCACTTGGGAGTGACACGCACACTCCACCGCACACAGCAACGATTTTACTGGCCTAACATGCGTTCAACCATCCAGCACTATGTAGCCAGCTGTGTGCAATGCCAGCGCTTTAAGCTGCCGACTTCAAGTCCACCTGGCAAACTGCGGCCAATCACACCTCCAACAGCCCCGTTTGAGCAAGTTGGCATTGACCTCCTTGGACCTTTCCCGCGGTCCTCGAAAGGAAATCGATGGATTCTTGTGTGCGTAGACCACTTAACCCGTTATTGTGAGACAGCCGCGATACCAGCTGCTACTGCGTCTGAAGTATCTAACTTCTTACTTCGTTTCGTCATTCTTCGGCATGGCCCTCCTGCAGTTCTCATTAGCGACCGTGGACGCCAATTTACAGCGGACGTTGTTGAAGAACTTCTCCGCCTCAGCAGCTGCAGTTTTCGCCACTCCACGCCATATCATCCCCAAACGAACGGTGTGGTAGAACGCACTAATCGGACGCTCACCACCATGCTTGCTATGTACGTCGCTGCAGATCATAAGGACTGGGATGGCGTCCTCCCGTTCATTACTCATGCATACAACACAGCGCAACATGAGACAACTGGCTACAGCCCCTTTTACCTGCTCTATGCCCGGTCGCCTCGCTGTGGCCTTGACACCATTCTACCATTTTTCATTCACGACGAACCTTCTCTTGCGACCACACTCTGCAGAGCTGAAGAAGCTCGCCAGCTTGCCCGCGTTCGAATTTTATCTTCGCAAGAGCGTTCCAAGAACCGCTACGACGTCCAACACCAAGAAGTTTCTTATGTTCCTGGTGACATTGTGTGGTTGTGGACCCCTCTACGCAAGCGTGGTCTGTGTCAGAAACTACTATCCCACTACACTGGACCGTTTGTTGTGTTGGAGTGCATTAGTGACGTTAATTACGTTATATCGCGACTAACTGCTAGTGGTCGACGGTCACGCCAGTCTCAGGTGGTGCATGTAGCCCGCCTCAAGCGATTCCATCCCAGACGGTCTATTTAACTCGCCCGACGGGCTTCGTCTGCGAGGAGGGAAATGTCACGTGCTTGCACAGAGCCTCGACGGAAGAAGCAGAAGATGAAGGACCAGCAGAGAGAAAGGAAGAAAAAGAGCTGAGGGACGCTAGTAGGCTTCCTGCTTCCATCCTGCTCCGACCGATCCCCTCTGTGAATAACCCCCCGTGCGTGCTAAGCACGTAACAATATATTATCAAGGTACATATATTGTTTTTTTTTAATGTTCAAACTCTACCATAAATTTTCTGAAAGCACATTGCCAGAAACCTACTGTAAATGAGGTACCATAAATTACATGTTCAGAAGTGAACAAAAAATGCTGTACCAAGACAGCGGTCTACGCGCGCTTCGCTTAGCGCATTGAACTCGCGTAATAGGTTGCAGTGATTTTTTCTCTTCTGAAAAAAAAAGAACTTTCTGAGGGGGCAGTGCGCTTGTCTTGTTAGTGCTTGCAATGAGATAATCAGCAAACAATCGCTTAGGCAGGAATCGGTGCACTGCTGGCAGCCACGTCTGTCTCGTATGAGGATTGCATAATGAACTACGCCAGTGGCTGTACCATGAAATCAAGCCTGGGTGGCATGGTTTTTGCTGCAGAAGAAAATGCATACTGAAGCGAAAAGTTGTGATGTTTTCATTGAAAAAGTAGGCTCGATACGAATTGAATGGGGCGCTTTTAGCTCTGCAAAATGTCGACCCTCAAATGGGCGTTGCTAAAATTTTTATTCTGTACACTGGAGATCTTAAACAAGCCGAAAGAGCGAAATAGCGACGCATTAGGAAACAAAAAGACGGCGAGTCGGTCTCACAGTATATTTTGACCACCGCGCTTCAGCCCTGCAGCAATGCGAGGAGTAAGCTATGAAGAAAAAAACAGCAACTTTCGGTGGACTAGTGAAGACTCAATGACGAAAGGAACCGAAGGAGTCTGAGAGCTAAGGAAAGGGTTGGGCGGTTTCTGGGGAAAAAAGAGGAAAGCAGGTGATGGTCTCGAAGGGGAAAAAAAGAGCCACATAGCCATCTGCACAAGCCGAGGGGTGAGGGAGGCCCGCTCGCGCGGCCGCCGCTGCCGTTTCCCCTTCAGTCGCCATTCCGCGGCTTTTAAGTATTGGGGCCGTCTGCCAGGTGCCGCCGAGAACGTTACGGAGGTGCTTCACAAGATCCTGATGAATGACGGTGCAAAATTGGGCTTGGCCAGCTAGCCATTCATTCAGGGAGGTGGAACGGAGGGTTGGATACACTGCTCTATGTTTATTTGCGCGGGATTCTTGGGATGTGGGGCCTTCGTACAGAATTTGTGAGAAAGATGGGAAGTCCCCGCAGTGGGGGGCAAGTAAGGGGGCTATGCGTGCCTGGCGTAGAGGTAGATTGTGGTTGGGGTGAAAAGCAAATGGGCTTAAGCTCGCCTTAATATAAATGTCCCTTCGCTGGGCATATCTCATGGGGTGGAGGTATAGCTACTTTTTTCGGTAGCGAGTTCTTGCTATAGAGTGCATCTATCTTTCGCGTTCGTGTTTCGTGCCGTCCTGGTGCCTGAAAATCTGGCCACGGCCATCAGAGTCCGAGGTAATTGCAGCGGTAGGTGATACTGTGCGCCGTGCCATTCTGCGGGCAGCCTTCTTGGCCAGAAATACACTGAATGAGTTGTATATGTAGACGGAGAGTTCGATGTTTGTGAAGAACTATGAGCCCTTGCTTATGGACATGGGCGCTGACTGTTTGTCCGCATTAGGAAGCTGTCCGCCTTGTGTAATGGCAGTGTAATGGCTTCCATGATGGCTCTTATATCACCATGTGTAATGGGGGCACGTCTTGAAGGAGATTATTGTTTTGTCAGTTTTGGAATAATACAGCCTTGAGCGTTAATTGTCCTTTGTGGATGGCCTCCGTGTAAAAGGTGCAGGAGTTGGTGTAGTGAGTTTTCGTTTTTCTGTAGTAAGAGGTCTCTCTGAGTTCTTTCTGGTTGTCTGTTGCTCTTTGCGGTTTTCAAGTTCATGCGCTCAAGAACAGAGTCCACTAGAATATTGCGGATGGGTTCCGATAAAGTTGATGGGTTCAGTGCATGGACGGTACTCGCGCCCTAGCGGCATTTAGGCGATCGAGTGGGTATCTGCCTTCATCTAAGAGCACAGGACAAATGCCAACCTTCATAGAAAACAAGAAATGCATAGGGAAACTATTTCTATCTTTCGTATTATTTGATTGCGTTAATGAATGGAGAATTTTCTGTGGAATCACTTTATTCCTGCCAGGCAGCGCAAGTAATGCTTCAATGTTGCAAATGCTGCTTTATAAGAGCAGCCTTTGCGGGTACGTTTCCATTATTGGTCCATTCACCGTTTCAGCTTGAATGAAAGAAAGTTAATTAGAAACTACGGGAAAAAACTATTATATACAGCAAGTGGGCACCAAACCTACGACCTTCGAATTTTGTGTAAGATGCTCTACCATGTGAGCTCTTCCCAGACTCCGATCTGGAGAAAGGCCTTCTCTACATACGTCACCAACGCTATTGTGTGTGCTCCTTAAGTTCAGGAGCACGGTAACGAGATCTGTATTCAGGTTAGGGCCACTTACTAGGTTATCGTTCAGTGACATTCAGTCACTTCAATGAGAAGAAGCGTCGAACACGACTCGGAGTTTGGTGGTTGCACTATCGTCTCTGATAACAACTTGATGGGGCATACAATACACCCTCGGTGGATCTTCCGTTCGTGTTTCATGGTCGACCTTCTCCGCCATTCTAGCGTCCTGATACCGCGGAATTGCTCGATCGTATTGTCGCATGATTTCTGCGTTTCTGAGTTCTTTCTCTCGTAGGTTATCTAACCTTCTTCGTGCGACATCTTCGTTTGCAGCTAGCTTGACGCTTGGCTTCCATGGTAGGCCAACCTCATACCTGCCATTGCGTGTAGTGACGCTGTTCTCAAATTTTCGTACTACTTCTTTCTCGCTTGTCTTTTCTCCTGGTGTGCCGATAACTGTCAATCTCTCGAGTTTCCATAACTGTCTGAGAACAACCGCTGTGTACTTTCCCTTTACTGCGGCTCGCAGAACGATCGCATGGGAGCCACTCAGTACCGGGGCACACGAACTGCTCTTTCCCTGCACCGTAAATCCGAACACCGTCCCTAACGTGGTCAGGCTGCGTTTTAGACGACTCATTGGGCACGTCACCACACCCCAGTAATAGTCCCATCCGTTCAGAATGTTGATTGAGCGGTGTTCTAGCTCGTTCAGGTCATCGTCTAAAGTGCAGAAAAGGTCGTCTAACTCTTCCAAGATACTTTCGTCCGGGCTTGGGAGATCCTATTCACAGGTAGTGGTGTTTCGAGAGCGTCGATCTCGTACCGTCTGTTATTTCGCCTGCTTCGCAAAGTCAGCTGAAGCCTTCGAAAGGTGCGCTCTTGTTTACCGTCTGCAAACATGCCGACTATTAGGATTTCGGTACCGGGCAGCTTGCAGTTCAGGTCCTTTGATAGGTGTTCGGTAATAAAGGAGCGCTGGCTACCAGTGTTAAACATAATTCTAGCCAGTTTTCTCTTCTTATGACTCTCGGCCCATGCTGTCACAGTATGAAGCAGAACCGCTGGTGTCGAGCCACACTGCGTTGCTTGTAGGCTGACTGGACTAGAGCTTTCGTTTACGCCCTTCTGTGTCTCATGCGATCGATCGTCTCGCCGGTCGGGAACGAAGCTCAGGTCCACATCGTTGAGGCATGCCTGCCGCGAGACTTGCTGCAAGATAGCATGCATACACTTGCACATCCTTGCCGTATGTTTTGGCCTCGTACATCGGAAACATCGGCCGTCCTCCCGTAACATACGTGTTTTTTCCGACAGCTCCCCTGCGGTGGTGCAATTCTTCGTTGCATGCTGTTCTGACTTGTAGAGGAAGCAATCCATGCCCTTCATTGTGCCATGCAAGGCTGCCGCCGTCGAGTGTTGAGGCTTGGCAGGATATGCTGCACTCTTCACAAGTGCATGCGCCTGATAACGGGACGTAGACTTACCAGTTGCGTCGTGAGGTTGCTCTCTGCCCGCCCTTTCTCTTCTCTCAACTTCGATCCGAAAGAATTCCAGAAGCGCGCGCAGCTCATTCTTATGCACCGACTCTGTTCCTGTCTCGGCGCTGGTGTCGGTAGTTGAGGTGCTGCTGTTGCTGGAGCCTGCTGCTTCCTTCGAAGCCATCATCCTGTTGTACAACAGGCTCAGGTCGGCCGGATGCGCCCAGAGCACAAGAGCATAGAGCATTGCAGTACGATTCTGCGCCCACATCCAACGCCTTAAGGCCTTGTGTAGAGCGACGCGCTCTACACAAGAGCCATGTTTTCACTTAACATTGGCTGAGAGGCAATCGCGATCAGTATAATTTTCATCAGACGACTGCATGTTACCTATAATAACTCATTGTTTTTAGCGTCAGCTGTTAGCTTGCATGTTTGCAATGTAGATTTCGAGTTTAGCGCATTCTTTGACGACTACTTCGTTGTTATCGTCATAGATCTCTGGTATTGCGGCATATTTGGTTCCAAACTTGGGGCGTCATTCTCATAATTTCGCTTCCAACGTTTAAATGTTTGCACTAAACACTTGATGTGGCACGGCTTTCAGATATCGCCTTTCATCTTGCGGCTGCTCAGAGCGACAAGTATACCTGATAACCGCTTTCTTTTCACTCAGGGCTGGCGTGATCAGAATAAGTAAATATGGAGCGAGTGCGTCATAGCAGAGAGGTGTTGTGCGCTAGGAGCACTCCACTGCAGGAAACTAGGTTGGAACTCCGGAGGTGGATATTCGTTAACATTGGAGTGCGACAAGAAATCTCAAAATTGAAATGGCCGCCGCGGTGGCTCAGTGGCTATGGTACTCGGCTGCTGACCCAAAAGACGCGGGTTCGATCCCGGCCGCGGCGGCTGGAATTTCTTTGGAGGAGAAATTCTAGAGGCCCGTGTACTGTGCGATGTCAGTGCACGTTAAAGAACCCCAGGTGGTCGAAATTTCCGGAGCCCTTCACTACGGCGTCTCTCATAGCCTTAGTCGCTTTGGGACGTTAAAGGGCAACTGAAGCGGTTTTAGAATTCCATGAGTTTAAGGTTGCCGAATGAGCGAAATGTGCTGGTAAAGCCTGCGAAATTGTTTTGCTCTAGCATTTGAAATGGTGGCGTAATCGCCGAATAAAGTCGTCGTCGGCGTTCAGGCTTCTCTGAAGTGCACAGCGACGAGCAGAGGCCCCGATAATGACGTCACGTATGACGGTACTACGTTTCCAGCGAAGAAAGGGTTATTTCATGGAAGAAAACCGACGCCATCGAAGGTGAAGCTCACAATGCATTGTTTGGCGCCTTCTGACGACGCACAGCATCATGCACGCGTAAGCAGCGGGCATCTGAAGTTTCGGCGATAATGACGTCACTGCCGAGTTTCCTCGCACTCCTCCAGCGTAGTGAGGAGAAGCCTGAACGTCGTCGCGGTTTTAATTGACGATTATGTCACCATTTTAAATGCTAATGCAAAAATACTTTGCATGGTTTATCTAGAAGCTTGATAGATTCGAATTCTTGAATAATCTCGAATTCTCAAAAAACTGTTTCAGCTGCCCTTTAAACCCCATAAACCAAACCAAACCAAAATTGAAATAATTTTAGAATACGGTAGCTTCTAAGGATGCAATAAAAAGCGAATGCTAACTGCAGTCACTAAAAGTTTAAAAATTGATCTAGCGGTTTAGGGTAGTGATAATGGCGAATATGCTATGTAATGGACTAGACGTGCGTCAGTGAACGCGACCCCAGTCAGAAGACGACGAGGAAAAGTCGAAGCTGGAGTAACGCCGCCGAGGAACTTCTCCACTCCTTGTACATGAGCGCGTTTGCATCCGCTTTGCACCCTGGCCCATCCCCCGCCCTGGGTAGATGCCGTTAAGCCTGAGGACATCATCATTATGCAGCGTTTACGGCTCAGTCTTTCAGCAAGGAAGCCCTGGGACCGAACCCCGCATCACATCTGGTGGAGGTCGCTCCTTCTCCATGTCCTCGTCCTGGGACTCCGCCGCCGTAGGTTACCCTCACCGGCCACGATGCAAGACGGGGGCAGCCACACATCGCCGCCAGTTTCTCCAGCCATTCTGTGCTCCGGCGCGCGATTTCAGTGGGACCTGACTGTCTTCAGTGGTACCGATGACCACGGTGTTCACGACTGGCTGGCCTCCTACCGGCGCGTCAGCACTTACAAAAGTAACATGAAGCTGATATCCCGACGTGGTCTTCCTTCATAACGAGCATTGCGGACATCTTCGGCCGCCTCGCACTGAGGAAGCTCAGCGCCGAACAATGTCTCTGTACCCGCGTTCAAGAAAACGGCGAATCTTTCACAAGCTATATCGACGACATTGTTGGTTTGTACATGCATTTAAACCCGTCCACGTCAGAGCCCGACAAGGGGTGATAACATCCTCAGAGGAATCACTGATGACTCTTTTGAAATTCTCTTGGCAAGGAATCGCATCTCTGTCACCGATGTCATCCGATTTTGCCAAAGATATGATGAACTACAGAAGCAACGTGCTTCTACGCACCGGTCTGAGGAGCCTGATGGCACTTGCTGGTTTGGCCCTTGGTGCTCAACCTTCAGAGTAGTCACAGTTCCTGCAGCAGACGAGGAGGAGGAGTAAGAGGAAAGGCAGGGAGGTTAACTGGAAGGATAACCAGTTTGCTACTCTACACTAGGGGGAAGGAACTGAAGGGATAAAAAATGAAAGAGAAAAGAGAATAACAGAAACTTCAAGCCACATGTAAAGTCAGCGTTCGTTAAGTCACAGACTATCATGCAGGCCGGAAGTTCGCATGAAGCGGAGCAGTGCCTTGGAGGCCTTCAACAACGACGATCGCCGCGACCAGTGGCCGAGAATCTTCATTTCCCTCAGTGGGCGTGGATCCAGACGCTCCAGCGCACAGCTGAGAGACTGCCTTTCGGCGCTTTATGCAGGGCAGTCGCAAAGAATGTGGGATATAGGCCGGATGGAAGCCGGAGCTTCAGATACGGATCCAAGGATTTTAAGTGTGAATTGAGAAATTGACCGGAAATCCACGCTGCAATCGTGATGTCCCGCGCAAGTGTGCGAAGTCTGCCCGCTGCGTCTGATCTGCAAAGGGGGATCGACACAAAATCGCCGTCCTGGCGAGCAGTTCGCGCGACCTCAACCGCGCGTTTATTGACTGTCATGCTGCTGTGCCTCGGTAGCCATTGGTTGATAATGGCATTACTTGCATTGATGGCAAAGCCAAAGCTTTTATCGGTGAAGAAGTCGCTCACCAGCTGTGTCTTATGCCTCCTGTTCGGGACCCCGTCTGTTTTGCTGCCAATAGTGTGCGGTCTCTTGTGCCAACTGTCAGCCAAGTCATTCAGTACCAAGTGGCTGAACTCCTGCCACCGAGTCATCAGCTTCCACCTGTTCCTGCACCCCTCACCAAGCTGAAGGCGTAACTCCGTCGCGTCGACCATTCGCTCCGCTCGGGTATCGCACAAGCCCCCAATTTTTGCTCTTCCACCGCCCGTGCATCACCCGTCTTCGTCGTTCCCACGGTATCGCCGACAACCCTACAAACGTGTGGCGCACCACCGAAGATTGCCCCATCTGCTACGTTTGTGGGCTTCCTGGCGACGTCGCATACCTCTGCCGTCAACGTGTGCCCCGTTCCGACGTTGTTGTGTGCCCATACCGATACCACAGCGAGCCTCCCTTCTGGCTCGCCTGCGGCTCGCCCACCACGTCTACCTCGTCGCTTGCCTTCGCCTCGACACCGGTCCATATCTCCTATGCTCTGTCTCTGTCTGCGAGAAAAACTAGCACCCGCGGGTACGGAGGCAAGTACTTCGTGCTTTGCGAACTACTCAAGTCCTGGTCTACTCCTGCTTACATGATTATAGTGTCTGTTGAATGCAATTCCACGTTTTCGT
The DNA here is from genome assembly GCF_055824585.1 of Amblyomma mixtum. Classification (NCBI taxonomy): domain Eukaryota; kingdom Metazoa; phylum Arthropoda; class Arachnida; order Ixodida; family Ixodidae; genus Amblyomma; species Amblyomma mixtum. Next base: position 31,388,562 of record NC_143015.1, read on the forward strand.
ACTCGTAGACGAGGGCGCTGCCGTGTCCATCATTAATGGCGGCCTTCGCCGCAAAATTCGTTACGTGTGCACTTTGCTTGCTGATTGTCTCGCCGACCGGCCACCTCGTAACGCCTTCACCCTGTGCCAGCGCGCACGGTTCGTGTTTGCATCACCGACACTTCACACCATCAAGTTTGTTGTGTTGGGCCAGTGTTCTCACTGCGTCATCCTCGGCTGCAACTTTCTTTTGGCCCACAGTGCTGTGATTTATTGTACCCGTGCCAAAAGTGCGCTCTCCTCTGTTTGCGATCCTTCCTTGTGATGTGAGGCTCAGTCCCAGGGCTTGCTTGCCGAAACACTGAGCCGTAAGCTCTGCGTGATCCGCGTGATCCTCTGAGCCGTTGCTTCAGCTTATAGTTGTCTTCGTCGTATTCTGACTGGAGTTCCGCTCTCTGCTGCCGGTCTGGTCTATTAAACGTATTTTTTTTGTTCGCTTGGTTGTACAACCTACCTGAAGAAACTGATATCATGAAGTGCACATCACTTGCGTTAAAAAGAATTGAATAAATAGTTTTCTAATTAATTTGGTTAACATATGTGGCGTGACATAAGAATAGCCAAGGTCTGCACCTTCCTTTGCACCTTCTTTTGCAGCTTATGAGATATGTTCTTTTTGCACCGTATTACTGAGTAAAAGGATCGTGATTAAAATTCAAGAATTTGAAGGACTTAATCCATGCAAACTAACAGCCATGGAATCCCACACTCCGTTCAGAGGGAATCCAAATGCGAGGTGGATAGGCTGTGCACTGCTCCAGTCATTGTATGGGATCAAAAGTGGAAGCCGAAATAATACCAGCAGAAAGCGAAGTGAAGTATTTGTTTTTATGGCAAAGTTCGTTTTATGTTTATCATAGCAAAGGTGTTTAGTTGAAGATAAGTTGTGAAGCATCGACTTTTGGAGGATGCAGCTAGTTGAGAAAGCTACTAGTATCTGAGACTTTCAATCATCCCTGCTCCCTGCAGGTCTTTTTCAGTTCTTCCGCCTTGTATAAAAATGCTTAGGTGCAGTCTGGCTGCGTATGTCGAAACTACCACCTTCCTGACAGAAAGCTCCCCAAAAGAAACGGTTGCATGTCTTGAGCTTTCTCTAGGAAGCTGTCACCTGTCAGGTTTACCTTGTTATACCTATGCGAATCTACTTCTTACAAGCATGGCCCCGTTCGGCAATAAGGGTGTCCAATCCCACCGGATTTGAAGGCAGTCACTATAACACATGAAGACTTAGTTCAAAGTCATTAAAGTGCTGCCGCCGCGGTGGCTCAGTGGCTATGGTACTCGGCTGCTGACCCAAAAGACGCGGGTTCGATCCCGGCCGCGGCGGCTAGAATTGACTGCATCTGACTGCATCTGACTATCTTTGGCACTGCCTTCCTATATATTGCGCGAGTTTCGCTCAATAAATTCAGTTGTCAGTCAGCGCTCTTTCCTGTCACTTCCTCGTTTCGCCTTCGGGCTTCTTCTTTCGCGCTGTTTTCACCAATGTCAGAATGGACCAACTAGCCCAGCAAAAAGTTCTGCTGGCTAGAATTTCTTTGGAGGAGAAATTCTAGAGGCCCGTGTATTGTGCGATGTCAGTGCACGTTAAAGAACCCCAGGTGGTCGAAATTTCCGCAGCCCTTCACTACGGCGTCTCTCATAGCCTTAGTCGCTTTGGGACGTTAAACCCCACAAAACCAAACCAAAACCAAACCATTAAAGTGCTGAAGAAAAAGGGGCATGTGAGAAACGTATGAATGATGTTTCCAGTTTTTTTAGGTTCTTTAGCCGTCATAAACCATAACCAACGCACCCGAGATTAGGTCTATAATGGATAGACTTTCCGAATTTTTAATTACATGGCAAGGCGAAATAAAAACAAACAGATTGTGATGAACGCTGAAGGAAATGGAGATGTGCGTGTGCGCGTGTGCGCGTGTGCGCGTGCGCGTGTGTGTGTGTGTGCGTGCGTGCGTGCGTGCGTGCTGCGTGCGTGTACACAGACGCGCACACTCACACAAGTCAACAACGTCCTCGATATAGGTGGTGAAGTTCTCGCCGTTCTGCTGGGCACGACTGCGCAACCGTTTTTTCGGCGCGAAGATTTCGGACAGCGTGGCGGCCGAAGACATCAGTGAGGCTGGTTTTTAGAGCTGCCCAGGTAGTAAAATCCGCTTCGTGGTTACGGAACTATAAGTTGGCGACGTCGGTCAAGCAGAAAATGACGTTCGTGAGCTTAACGGTGTCATTCCATTTGTTGTAAGCACTCACGCATTCGTAGCAGGCTAGCCAGTCTTTTACGTCTGTATCGTTCATACCGCTGAAGATTGTAGGGTGCCGCTGACGGACGGCACGGAACCGATGACAGTGGTTCGAACAGGCTGCGCAGGTTGGGCCGGGGTGTCGGACGTCTTGGTAGACCCTGGTAGCCTGGGCATCGTGGCGTAGGTCCAGGGGAAGCGCATGCAGCACCTCCACCAAGTGTAATGAGTTGACTCGCACAATTAATGTGGACGGCCACAATCTTCGTTCGAGCGGTGCTGCTCAAAATACTAGCATTCTTGAGCGCAAAATCCGAACTTCGTCAGCTTCGTCTTTCTTTTTTCTCTCCTTCGTCGGCGCTAGCAGCTGGGGCATCAAACCCCAACTCTTTTATATATATATATATATATATATATATATATATATATATATATATATATATATATATATAGTAAAAACTTAGACGAACGTTTGAAACGCTTGAAACAATTTATTGACGTTTCGACCGTGGAACGGCCTTCGTCAGAATGTCTGGGTCGAGAGGGATGGCACAATATATGTAGGTAAGAACAACGCACAGGATAACAGAGCCAAAAAATTCGATAAAGAAGCAGGATAAAAAAGCATCAGGCGCATGTCTACAGAACGATAAATGAATCACAGTGTCAATCACAAGACGATAAATGAACCACAATACACAACAGTTACTTTGCGAAATTTAGTCTACCTGCTGTGTTAGCTACATATAGTCCGCTTTCTACAACATGGTTTCGATTGGCTACCAACAGCCCGTTTCCTCGCGGCTGATGGCCTGCATCCCAGTTTTGAGGGCGTCTCATTACTGGCTGGCCATTTTAGAGAGATCTGCTTCCAGTCTTCCTACAACAGATCTTCACCTTCCTGGAATGATGCGCACCTTCCAGTGAGCCCCAACCTTCTACTCAGATTACCAGTACTGATACCCAACTTCATCCCATCGCTCCCCCATCCTGCGAAGATGAATGGCCTTCATTAACGTCCAGGACTTCCGCGACTGTCTCCCGTGCTCAACCGCCTTGTGAAAATAACGGTCCATCTGACGCTACGAATGCTTCCGTGGCTGTTTCTGGCAGAAATAGCGACACAGCGAGCCACACCAGCACCCAACCGTCGTCAAGAAATCAGCAACCACCACTGCCACCCGTTAAAGTCGGAGCAGCGTCTACAGCAAAAGGCCACCGCTCTTCAGCGAACCTCACGCCCAACGCATCGTTGTCAAGGAATGCGCCTTCTCCTCAACGACTGGGTGAAAAGACAAGGCCTGCTTCAGCGTCCTCAGGGGCTGTGCCTTCGCCTCACCAACTGTGCGGGAAAACAAGACCTGCATGAATCCCGGGTTGTTCATCTAGTGCCTCCAAGACTCAACCACACAGACAAAATGGCCGCCCTACCAAAAATGACAAATCTGTCGCAGCCTCTGAGCGTCACGAGTACAAGCTCCGCAGCACCAACTCCAAAGCTTCCCGGTCCGAGCGACAGCGATGACTAGCCACGTCATTTTCCGGTAACAGTGCTCCTACACACTACTCTGTCGGATTTCTAAAGCTCAGAAAAACAGCCGAGAAGTGCATTCGCCACGAGTTGCATGTTGCCACCCTAAGGACCTACTTAGCCTCGTCCATAGCCCCGAAAGGCCTTCGCATAACCGTAAAACCAGCTATATCTGAAATGTCAGAAAAGAATATATCACGATGGAATACGATACTAGCAACCGCTTCGCTTGAACTTACCTGTGTTGTTTTAGAACATTACGTATCTTCCGGGAATATGTTACGTAATACCGCAAACCAACTGTGCTCTCGCTATAAACTAAGCTCTTCTGAAACGTTCGCGTTGAAAGAGTACAAAACCAAAAAGCGAGACGAGCTTTGCGCCATTAAAACAAAAAAGCTGTTACGAGACAACGTAGGCTATTCTTCCAACGTAGCTAGCAATGATCGTGAATTCATGCATAATTCAACTGACAAAGAATGCCCATCTTCTTTCACGGCGGCACTAGCGGTTAAAAAAGAACGCAGTACTCCCGATTTTTCGAATATAATTAATATCTCAGATCATGAATTAAGCTTCGAAGAAAATAAAGTGCTGTCCCGGGGCCTCAACTTTTGTCCTGCCACAGGCGGTTTTGGCGAGTTTCAGTTGATGAAAGATCTGGATAATTTTGCTCGGAATCTTCTCCTTCGAGACTTTTTTCATAATAAGCCTAATTCAAATGCATCGCGCAATACATTGCCATCTTACAAACACTGGGTTCCTCCAACACAGCATGACAAGTGTTTAGAATTGTACATTAGTGCTGTACAAAAAGATGTGCTACAACTGTATAAGAAACAGAACCATTTTCATCGGAACCTTTCAGTTCGCGAGAAAAAAGCGATGGAGCAGTTAGCGTCTCGAAGCGACATCATCATTAAGCCGGCTGACAAGGGTGGTGCCGTGGTAATAATGAATAAAAGCGATTATGTTGCCGAGGCACATAGGCAGCTAACAGACGAATCTTTCTATCGGCCTGTGGAGTATGACCCCACAGATCAGTTCAAAAATATTCTTAAGGACACCTTGCTAGATCTTCATAAGGACAACCAAATTACAGAAAGCGCGTTTCGCTCAATCGTCCCCCTCAGCCCGGTAGCCGGTAGATTCTACTTGTTACCTAAAATTCATAAAGAGAAGATTCCAGGTAGGCCCATTGTTTCCGGTGTCGGCTGTGTCACGGAAAATCTGTCCCGGTACGTCGACACGCTCATTAATAATATTCCGCCCACATTTCCGTCTTACATAAAAGACACAACGCACTTCCTTTCTGACGTCATCGACCTGATTATTCCTCCGGAATCATTGCTCGTCACGCTCGACGTCACATCGCTCTACACGAACATTCCGCATGAAGATGGTATCCGGGCCGTAGTGACTGCCTATAATGAAGCTAGCATAGAAAAAACAGTAGATAGTTGTACTTTGACAACCTTATTGAAACTTATATTGCAGTTAAATAATTTTGAATTCGAAGGCAAACATTATGTCCAGACGAGTGGTACTTCAATGGGTACCCGTATAGGCCCAAATTATGCAAACATATTTATGGGTATGCTTGAAGAGAAATTTTTGGAAAGCCGGTCTTTAGTACCATTTTGCTATAGGCGTTACATCGATGATATTTTTTTCATTTGGCCCCATGGCGAAGCCCAACTCCTATCATTTATCGCCGATTTCAACAGCATGCATCCTTCGATATCATTTTCCCATATTTATTCTAGATCTACAATAAATTTTCTTGACGTCACAGTCTCACTTCATGAAGACCGCTTAACTACAACAGTGTACCGTAAACCTACTGACCGCCAACAGTACCTGCACTTTGACAGTAGCCATGTCAAGCATGTTAAAAACAGCATCCCCTACATTCAAGTGGTCCGCTTCAAACGCATCTGCTCGGAAAAATCTGATTTTGAACGCAACTGCGCTACACTTCGTAACTCGCTAACTGAGCAGAATTACCCACCACAACTTATAGATGACGCCATTAAGCGGGCTGATACACTACACCGATCGAGTCTACTTGCCAAAGATAAACCAACAGTTCAGCACTTTCAAACCAATCTTGTCTTGACCCATTCTGCATCTGCTCCAAAAATTTCAACAATCCTAAATAAGCACTATAACATTCTTATGCAAAGTGATCGCCTGAAAAATATATTTTTAGAGCCAGCCAAAGTAGTTTACAGAAGGTCAAAAAACCTACGCGATATACTAACATCGTCAAAGACCAATTCCCCCGAACCCGTAGGCTGCCATCCATGTAACAAGAGTCGCTGTAAAGTATTTCTGCACATGACCACATCTTGTAGCGTCAATAGCACAGGTTCACTCTTTCGTTTAAGCATTCGCGGTGATTTCAACTGCGATACTGCAAATGTCATCTACCTGCTGCAGTGTACCGTATGTAATTTACAATATATAGGTCAGACTGAAACCCCGTTTAGATTACGCTTCAACAACCACAAAGCCCACGTTCAAGCCCTACCGAACTTACCGCTATCAAGGCATGTCCAACTCACTGGCCACTCATTTGATCAGATTTCCGCTACCATTCTGGAATCAGGCTTTAAGACTAATCATGACCGGGAAATTAGGGAGTCTTGCCTTATCTATAAGTTTAATACAGTGTCTTCCGGTTTAAATGAAAGCACAGGAAAATTGAGTTCCATACCCTCGTAATGCCCAAATATTTAGCGTTTAGGTCAGTGTATTCTGGTTCGTCATCAGTTTCTTTTCTAGATTTAGTAATAGATATTCCTTATACTGATTATGGTGCTCATTGCCTCCATGTGTTTCATTGATCATGTGTAACTTCTTCCTTCTACAATTCTCCCTGTTGAAGATGGTCACTTGTCATCTTAGGACTGATTATAAGTAAAGTACATTGCCATGTTTATTATATGTAGCTAACACAGCAGATAGACTAAATTTCGCAAAGTAACTGTTGTGTATTGTGGTTCATTTATCGTCATGTGATTGACACTCTGATTCATTTATCGTTCTGTAGACATGCGCCTGATGCTTTTTTACCGTGCTTTTTTATCGAATTTTTTGGCTCTGTTATCCTGTGCGTTGTTCTTACCTACATATATTGTGCCATCCCTCTCGACCCAGACATTCTGACGAAGGCCGTTCCACGGTCGAAACGTCAATAAATTGTTTCAAGTGTTTCAAACGTTGGTCTACGTTTTTACTACTACATACCGTGCCAAGATTTTCCTTTTTTTTTGCTGCATTATATATATATCGATCGGAAGACCGATCTTATTCAGAAGTGATTTTACTTTGTTAATGCATCCTCTTTTATAGGGATGGACACAGAACAATAAGTGAGAAACACAAAGCACATAGCAGAAAAATACACATAAAAAAACGCACGTAAGAAAGAAATTACAGGGAGTGCGACCCACACGAAAGAAAAAAAATTACGAGGAACTTTAGCGGCTAAAGTGGTCAATGGCGAAAGCCTGAGTGCTGCATTCTGCTACGCGATTGTTCAGTGCACATTTTGTTGGTGCATTAATTAACTGCCAATTAATGAAGCTTAAGTTTCGCCTTGAGGAGTGGAACGCGACAGCGTGTTGTAGCGCTGCCATGGAGTCCAAGGAACGCCACCACCCGTTCGGCGCGATGCGTTGCCCTTTGAACGCAACGCTTTTTGAGGAAAGGAAATGGGGCTGTAATTCTCTGTCATCTCGGTGGACACCTGGTGGTGGTGGAAACTTTTATTGCCAATGATTTAAATCGTGGGGGCGAAGCCCCCTACATGGCACTTGGATGCCTCCTCAATGTGAGGAGGAGGCACCCTTACAACGCGAAGGATAGCCCCTGGAGCGCAATCCTTCTGTGAGCGCTGGAGATGATCCGGCGCTGGTCTTGAGCGGACGAGCTGGTCAGAAGAGACTCCCAGTAAGACTCCGCCGCGGTTGGTGATGGGGGATGAGGGAAGGTGGGGATGTGAGGAGGGTGTGTAAGAAGTCTCCTGGTTTGCCGCAAAGTTTGCATGATGACGGGAATTGGTCTGGGTATCGGACATGCAGCAGTATTGGGTATGGAGCAGTTCGGGTTTGTAGTTGTCGCCAATGTGCAGCCTTCGGTATGGTGAGGGATGGAGCTGGGTGTGCGTATTCCCTTCGTTTGTCTCGGTAGTACGAGAGAATATCACGGAAGGAGAGCAGGCGCTCCCAGGCTCGTAGAGGGGGCTCGACTCCTGCCCGGAATGTGAGACCTCGGGCTAGGGAATGAGCCTCCTCGTTGCCAGGGAGGCCAGCATGTGCTGGCGTCCAGATGAGGGTGATGAGGCGCGGGGCTGCCAGAAACGTAGTAAACGAGCAGCGGTGCTGGATATGTAGCCCTTCGCATAATTTAGAATTGCAGATTTGGAATCGGAGATAATTTTTGTGGCAGATGTAGAAATGAGAGCAAGCGCGATGGCTGCCTCTTCTGCCTCTGTGGTCGAATTGGTAATGATTGAGCTGGAGGTTAGAAGCTTTGCATTATTGTCGGCTACCGCCAGGGCCATCACCGAAGCCGCACCGTACAGGAAGGGATGAAGTGTGAGTGACAGAAGAAAAAGGGGCCGTAATCAAGAAAATGAAAATTGTATTTCAGGAAAGGAAATTACGCATCAACTGTCTCACATATCTCAGTAGACACTAGTCGAAAATTGTAGTTAAGGAAAGGAAGTTGTGCAGTAACTGTCTCACATATTTCGGTGTACACCCGTCAAAATTCGCGCGCGGTGACGTCACGACAACTTGGACCAATCTGAAGCGCGGACAAACCAATCTGAAACGCCTTGCTCGTCGGTAAATCGGTTTTTGAGGAAAGGAAATGTATCTGTCTCTCATATCTCGGTGGACACCTAAACCTCGCCGTAACGGGAAGAGAAGAAGATGGGAGTGAACGAAGACACTGTATTTACTAGACGCACCTTTGTTCATTGCAAACCATCGAGCTGGCATGGCGGAGTTTTTTTTTTCTAAAACAAAAAAAAAAGCTGGCATGGCGGAGTGGTAGCGCGCTTGACTCGCACTCCAGAGACCGGGATTCGATTCCCAAGCTCGGCCAATTTCTTACTCGGTTTTATTTATTTACCTGCTCCGACTAGAAAGGTTAATTAGACTAATTGGTTAAGTAAGCAATTAACTAAACTCAGTCAAACTTGGAACATCACTATACGATTCCTTTAACTGGTTGCATGGTTAGTAGCCCAAGTACAATTGGCCCCGTTTGAAATTCGCGCACTGGGACGTCACGACCGTTTCGACCAACTGAAATGCGTGACATTTCTGTCGACAGCTCCTGCTTACAACAATGAGGCATTAAAGGCTTTCGCCTTAAAAAATCTAGAGAGAGTGATGAACAGGTACTCAGTAAGAAAATACAACGTTCAGATGCGGCCTCTGCTTTGTTAAGCACCACAGGCTTGCTTATTGACAGGCGTGTCCAGCTACGAGAAGCTCGACACGGTGCGTGGCAATGCAGCAACTTTCATGGAAAAATGCGAGAACTTGTCCCTTCTCCCGGCCGCGTGGGCCGGAAAAAAAAGAAGATATTTGACCCCCCAAAAGAGAGAGCAGGGAAGAGAAATAAAGAAAACGAGGAAACGAAAAGAGGAGGAAAAGAACCTCGGAAGAAAGGAAAAAGAGGTAAAAAAGGAAATAAAAACTAAAAAAAATTTAAAGCAGTGCTTTTTCTTCCCACTGGTCAATAATGCACCCACTCCCGGTTGAGCGGAAATATCGGAAGGAATGCAAAAAAAGTTAGCTTACATATTAGAATTAAAAAGCAAAAAGAAGAAAAGAAAAATTATTCGCCGTTCGCGGGATCACAAGGTGAGCAGACCCGAGGAGGGGGGGGGGGGGGGGGAGGGAGAAGGAACGCACAAATGTGGCATGCACAAAGGAGTATGACCTCGGACGACAGAGTCAGTGGTGCTTTGTTTAATTTCGTACGCCTCTGACCTCGGAAGAGAAATGAGGGTGCCGTAAGTTTCATTAATGCCATTTTGCGCTGTGTTAAATTTAAAAATAAAATGTGATTCTCTTTGCTCGCGCTCACGAGTGTTTTTGAAGCCACTGTGTAGTATTGTTACTTTAAGTTTGTCAAACTCGTGGCCTTTCTCGCGGAAGTGTTTCGAAAAAGGGAAGTTGGGGAGGGATTGAGTATGTGAGCGGTGGTTACTAACTCTGAATCGGAAGGAAGTGTCTGTTTGGCCTATGTATTGCATTCGACTGTCGCCACACTCGAGCATGTAAACCATGTTGCTGGAATCGCAATTTAGGTCTTCTCGGATAGAATGCTTGAAGTTTGAATGGGTGCTTTTAGCCAGTGCCGTGGTTTCCATGTGTTTGCAGACTTGGCATCGATTTTTTCGGCATGGTGTGTAACCTATAGCTCTCGGTTTATTGACTGTCGAATGGGCCACATGGTTTTGTAGATTTTTTGGGCTTTGTGTTACCGGGGGACCATTGTGATATTTTTTTTTGAAAGCCGGTCACTCTGTTCTATGATATTGAAGTGTTTTTTAAGGATTTTGCTAATTTTCGAGAAGTTATTTGCGAAGGTTGGTATGAGATTACAGCGCTGTGATGCTGACTGAGATTACTTATTCACGTGATTAATATTAGTGGCTTCCGCCTTTTTAATAGCATCGTTGATTATAGAGGACGGGTAATGTTTGTTTAGAGTGCCCCGCATGCGATTAGCATCCGATTAGCATGGGAAGGTTTTCACGAAAATGCTAATCGCATGCGGGGCGCTCTAAACAAACAACATTACGCCACATAAATTTTCTTTTTTCCTTTTTAATTTTACCATTTTTTACATTCCTTCTACCAGCTTACATTTTTTACATTCCTTCTGATACTTCCGCACAACCTAGGGTGGGTGCATTATTGCGGAGTGCGAAGAAAAAGCTTTGCTTTAAAGGTTTTTTTTACTTTCTCTTTCCTTTTCCTTCTTTATTTCCTTTCTTCCGAGGTAATTTTCCCTTCTCTTTTCGTTTTCTCGTTTTCCTTTTTTCTCTTCCCTACCATCTCGGTTGGGGGGGGGGGGTCAGATATCTTCTTTTTTTTTCCTGCCCTCGCGGCCAGGATTAGGGACAAGTTTCCGCATCTTTGCACGAAAGTTGCAGCACGGCCACGCACCCTGTCAAGCATCTCGGAGCTGGACACGCCTTTCAATAAGCAAGCCTGTGGTGCTTAACAAAGCAGAGGCTGCATCTGGACATTGTATTTTCTAACTGAGTACCTGCTCATCGCACTCTCTATTTTTTTTTCTTGTGGGTCGCACTCTAACTTCTTTTTTTAGGTGTGTTTTTTGTGTATTTTTCTGCTATGTGCTTTGTGTTGCTCACTTACCTGTTCTGTGCCCACCCCTATAAAGGGGATGCATTAACAATGTAACATCACTCCTGAAGAAGATCGGTGTCCCGATCGAAACGTCGAGTCGAATAAATATGTTTCCTTTAACAAAGCGTATACTTCGCTATATATATATATCCGGCGTGGTGGCTCAGTATATATATATATATATATATATTATATATATATATATATATATATATGCACGCCTTTCCTTTGTACTCGATTCTTGTAAACGAGTGGGACACTCTTTTTCCTAGGAGGGAGGTGTCGCGTAGCGAGCTTCGCAGGTTTCGCGCGCCATTTCTCTGACAGGCTGAATGTGTTCTCCCCATGGTGCGACTGTTGCTGTCCGTGTGCTCCCTGCTGTGCGAGGAGCCATTAGAGGGGCTCACACTCCGACATTTGGCAGAGCCGTTTTCTCTGGGGCTCTTTGTAAGCAGGCATTGTGCGTCTCCTCCCCGGCCTTGTGTGAATGTTTAGTTAGAGTAAAACGCAGTAAACTGCGAGGGGGCGAGGTCGCCCAAGGCCGCGTCCGGGCCACCAGAGCGGGCGCGCGGACCCCCTGTGGTTTGCAGGAGAGTCGCGCGAAGTGACTGCCTCGGGCGGCACACTGCCCGGCGGACCAGATATGCCGGAGACGAGCCGCGAGGGCTGAAGGCGCGGACGGCGGGTCGCGTGGTGCACCGACTGCGAGGTTTGCGTTCCCTGTGTTTCGGGTGTCGTTTTGTGTGTTTGTATCTGTGTGCCGAGTGGAAATGCGCACGTCTTCGGGGAATTTTACGCGGTGCTCTCGAGTAAACAGCCTCGTGGGCACCGGCGTGCTATTGGCTGCTCTGTTTTAAAGAAATCCTTGTCATTGGCTCCGACAACAGCATTTCCGATTGGCTACTAAAAGTGTCCCCAGAATCCTGGGCAAACGTATTTAAGAGCGGGTTTTTGGCGCGAAGAGGGGACTCGAGAGAGGAACGGCTGCCTCCCGGCTGCTGCTCGGGACCTCCGCTCCAAAGATGCTGCGCGCCCCGGGGTATGACTGACTGTTTTACTATGTGACCTCTTATATTTTTGTCTCAGTTTACAAGTTTAACCAGTGATTCGCATCTACCTTTAATAAATTAAGTTGACCAATGCATCTAATCGACGCCTGCTGGACCCCTTCTTCGATGCGGCGGAGCCACCGTTCCGTCCCGACGTACCCCAGCCTTTCTTTTCTTCCTTATGCCCAAACATTGCTGCTGAAACGACTTCTGCAGTAAACCATAAGGCGGCCTTCCACCCCCCGCCCCTTTTTCTAAATGCCATTTCAAACAGAACGACAAGAATGATACTCAATACATTACATTGGTTTGCGAACGAGGATTAGGAGTGTTGCTATACACTAATATGGTTGTGGATCACTGTGAATCCCGTTCGTCGGTCGTCCAGCTAGATAGCCCAATTTTCTACTTGCCTGCCTTACGAAGGCGCAGGGCGCTAACAAGGGGCCGTAAGTGAATTTGGGCTACCTCGTGTTTTTCAAAAAGGTGAGGTAGATGAGGGAGGTACTTAGCAAGCCACCCCCCCCGTTTTCACTTTTTTTGCAAGTTCTCATGCCTCCTTTTCTTTCCTTTTTTCCCTTTTTTTCTTTCTCTTTTCTTCTTTCGTTTCCTTTTTTTCGTTTTATTTTTTCCTGCTCTGCGTCCGAACTCTCTCTCGTTTTTTCGTTGCTCTGCCCCCCACTTCGCTTTTTGGAAAGGGCACCTCGTCGGCGGCGCAGTGTCTTTGCGAGGGGGCGCGCGGCTGACGAGTAGCGGCCGGGGGCTGGCGCTGGGTCTCCGCGGGGCCCAGCCACGGGATCAGGTTTCCGTCCGGCGTCTGGTCGGTTAACTCTCCGCCGATGTGATCGCGCCGCCGCCGTAACTCACATTCAAACAGTCAGTAACCACACTTCTGTCGGGCGGTTGGCACTGTGATGCAACGGGCGCGATAATGTTTTCTTCCCGCGTGTTCGAACGTCCCGCTCCCGCCGAAGGAAGCCTCCGCCCACAATATTTCTTCTCAACGGTTTTCCTCGCAGACAGCTCACCCCTCTCCACTTCCGCTACAACCTTTTGCCTCCTTCCCTTCCCCCACCCCCTCTTTTCCCCTTTCTTGAATTCGTTCTTTTCTTTTTTTGTGTGCTCGCATTGCAGCCCTCATTTTCCCCTTATTCGGCAGGAACACCCTTGTCCGCCACTGTCTTGCTTTTCGTGTTTTGTTTTGTTTCCTCAAAGGAGAGCGTCTTCCCCTCTCCATCTGTGTGCGGTGCCGTGAGCAAGTGGATCGTTTTTGTTCACAAACAACCTTACCCTGATGAAGGACGGTCCACCGTCCGAAACCGTCGGTAAATAAATGTTTCTTTAAGAAGTGTACTTCAACTCTTTACTTATGTTGTTAGCAGTCGAGCAAGTTTTTTCATCGTAATATATATATATATATATATATATATATATATATATATATATATATATATATATATATATATATATATATATATATTGTCACGTGCTGCGCATGGGCGCTGAGGAACAAAGAAGACGTGCGGCGGCTGGAAGAAGAAGAGAAAGTCCAGTATCCTGCCGCCGGCGCACCAAGCTCTTCTCGACCTGCCTTGTACATAGTATTTTGTAAATAGAACCTGTAACAGTGTGGTGGAGGTGCTGGGTCGATCACCACGGACCCCTCTCGCAACCGCTGCAGCCGAAGAATCGCCGGATTGCCACCGTTGCCCGTGCAAATGCCCAAGGAAGCCGACGCACGTCCGACCGGCGCAGCAACGCCCGCTTGGCAGCACTACCGTGAGCCGCGGACGTTTTCCGGGAAGGCTGGCGAAGACGTGGATGATTGGCTCACCAATTACAAGCGGGTGAGCAAATACAACGGCTGGGATGCCACTCTTCAGCTGGCCAATGTCGTCTTCTTTCTCGATGGCACCGCGCTAACTTGGTTCGAAAACCATGAGGCATCAATAACGAGTTGGGACCGCTTCATGGAAGAGCTCCGCAGCTGCTTCGGGGATACCGTTGCCAAACGAAAATGCGCTGAGCAGTCTTTGCTTCAGAGAGCGCAAGTGCCTGGAGAGACCTGCACGACTTACATAGAAGAGGTCTTGAAGCTGTGCAAAGTCGTTAATCCCAGTATGTCCGACGAAGATCGCGTTGGTCATCTCCTCAAGGGCATCGCAGAGGACGTCTACAGCTTTCTTATTAGTAAAGAAAATTTAGACTCGCCCACGGATATCATCAAGCACTGCCGCACCTTTGAAGCTCTAAAACTGCGTCGAATTACTCCCAAGTTCGGTCGCCTGCCTAACGTCACCACCGTCGCCAGCGTGGATTTCCACGAGACTGTGAATGCGGCGACTCTCCCTGACGTCATTCGTCAAATCGTGCGTGACGAACTCTCCCGGCATCAAGATGTTGCTCGCCGCAGTGAGGTCCCGTATGAGAGCTGTTCTCTGCAGGCGGCTCCCGCCTACCGCTCCTCCCCTTGGAGTTCGTCTGGCCAGGCCCCTACCAGTGCTCCTCGCATTGATTACAGCGACGCTCCCCGGATCACCCGCCCCGGCCCCAGGGCGCCAGCTCGTCCGCAACGCCACCTGCGGCAGCCGGAGTACGATGGTCGTTTCGACACTGGCTACGAGGAGTGTTATCCCGAGTGCCCCCCCGACCCACCACTTTGTTACCGCTGTGGTATGGTCGGTCACATCTCTAGATTCTGCCGTCGCCGGGGCCAGTATTCCCGCTCCCAGCGCCAATGGTCATACCCTCGCCCCAGTTTCAATGCGCCTGTTCATGACCGTGTCTTCACATCGTCTCAGCGCCCATCCAGTTACGCGCCACCACGGAACGACTCCCCCGCCTCTGACCGAAGTCTGACTCCACCTCCGCACCGCTCTCGCCGCTCGCCTTCTCCCCAACGTCGTTCCCCACCGTCCCCGGGAAACTAGCGTGTGCGGCCGATGGAGGTGCGGTCGCCGGATCATCGATAGTGCCAATTCCTCTGCCCGTTGTTATGTTAAGGAACCGCCTTGAAGTTTTAGTGGACGGTATTTGCGTCATGGCCTTAGTGGACACTGGTGCCACGGTGTCAGTGATGAGTTCAACTTTCAAGAACCGCCTGGGTCGTAAAATAATGTTCGCTTGGGATCGTGCTGTTATATTCCGGGGTGTAGGGGGAGAATCATTGGTTCCGATTGGTATTTGTTTTGTGAATGTAGTGATCGCTGGCCACATGTTCCGAACTGAATTCACGGTGCTCCCTCGTTCTACGCATGACATCATCCTCGGTATTGACTTTTTGCACCAGTGCGGCGCTACTCTCGACTTCCGCAGTGGTGGCATATCGTTAAGTCCTGGCCTTCGGTCAGCTCTCATAGAAGACTCGCCAGTGGTTGCCCAAGTGTTTTCTGTCTCTGAAGATACCGTCGTTCCAGCAATGTCTGCCATATTCGTTCCCGTTGTGTCCTCGAGCACGATTTCTGATGCCTTCGATGCTGTGGTGGAACCTTGTTCCCTTAACTGTGCAAAGAAAAGTGTGCTAGTACCCCGCAGCGTCGTCCATGTGACCAAGGGCCATGCCACTCTTTGGACTGTCAATCACTCCAACGAACCTGCAGTATTGCCATGTGGTTTAAAACTTGCTGGCTTTGAAGAACGTTTTTCTGTACCAGTTGCCGCGATCACTGACAACGTGTCTCGTCCAACTAGACGCCGCGATCTGAGCGACTCTCAATTCCTAGCCATGGTCAACAAATCCCTACCCACTAGCGACCGCCAGGTACTAGTGGCCGTTCTTATGAAGCATGCTGACGTGTTTGACTTTGGTCGCGACCAACCACCGCCGATTCCAGCTTCCCGTACCCATCACATGATCAATACTGGATCTGCACAGCCGATTCGACAGAAGCCATACCGCGTCTCGCCTTCCGAACGTCAGATAATTGATGAACAAGTCCGTGACATGTTGCACCGCGGCATCATTCAGGAATCCTCAAGCCCGTGGGCTGCTCCAGTGATCCTTGTCAAAAAGAAAGATGGCACTTGGCGATTTTGTGTCGACTACCGCCGGCTTAACACTGTCACAAAGAAGGATGTTTACCCGCTCCCGCGCGTTGATGATGCCATTGACTGCCTCCACTCAGCCTCCTACTTTTCCTCGGTGGATCTACGGTCCGGGTACTGGCAGATCCCGATGCACCCGC
This sequence comes from Amblyomma mixtum, assembly GCF_055824585.1. Taxonomy (NCBI): domain Eukaryota; kingdom Metazoa; phylum Arthropoda; class Arachnida; order Ixodida; family Ixodidae; genus Amblyomma; species Amblyomma mixtum. The sequence goes on from NC_143015.1 coordinate 31,405,011, forward strand.
AAGACAAAGAGAAGACAGCATTCGTGACACCTGACGGGTTGTATGAATTTAATGTTATGCCTTTCGGCCTTTGCAACGCTCCTGCCACTTTTGAACGATTTATGGATACGCTTTTACGTGGCCTGAAGTGGCAAGTTTGCATGTGTTATCTGGACGATGTTGTCATTTTTGGTAGGACCTGCGCCGAACATAACAGCCGCTTAGCCATTGTCCTAGACTGCATAGAGAGAGCGGGCCTCGTGCTGAACTCGAAGAAGTGTCGCTTCGGTGAGCGCCAAATTACTGTGCTTGGTCATCTCGCTGACAAGGATGGCGTCAGACCCGACCCGCAGAAGGTTGAAGCTGTAAGCAGTGTCAAAGAACCCAAATCAGTGAAAGAGCTCAGGAGTTTCCTAGGACTTTGCTCATATTTTCGGCGTTTCGTTCCCAAGTTTTCTGATTTAGCCTACCCGCTTACAAGTCTCCTGCAGAAAGACACCCCTTTCCACTGGACTCCCGAATGCGACTCCGCGTTTCGGCAGCTCAAGTTTCTCCTCACCTCGCGGCCAATATTACGTCATTTCTGCCCGACAGCACCGACTGAACTCCACACTGACGCCAGCGGCATCGGCGTGGGTGCTGTGCTTATCCAACGCCATGAGGGCAATCAACACGTTGTCGCTTATGCAAGTCGCACCCTCAGCAAGTCGGAACGCAATTACACTGTAACAGAGCAAGAGTGTCTCGCCGTTGTTTTCGGCGTACAACGGTTTCGTTCGTACCTTTATGGACGTGCTTTTACAGTCGTCACAGACCACCATTCTCTGTGCTGGCTGGTCAATCTACGCGACCCCTGCGGTCGGTTGGCCCGCTGGGCGTTACGCCTCCAAGAGTTTAACTTCAAAGTGTCTTACAAAAGTGGCCGCCAACACGCCGACGCAGATTGCCTCTCGCGGCTGCCGCTCACGGTTACTACTTCCGATGATGAAAACTTCGACGACTATCTCGCTGCCGTTTCCCAAGAGTTTCCAGATCTTGGCACTTTCCAGACGGAACAACGCAAGGATCAGCACTTGGCGCCGCTTTTTGCCGAAGCCCGTGACCCGACATCCGCAAGCCCTTTCTGCATTCGCGACGGTTTACTCTATAGAACGAATTACTCGCCTGGAGGTGCGCGCTTTCTCCTCGTCGTTCCGGCTACTCTGTGCTCCTCTGTTCTGCAGGCAATGCACGATGACGTCACGGCTGGGCACTTGGGGTTTGCCAGGACCCTTAACCGCATCAAAGAACGTTTTTACTGGCCAAAAATGCGTCATATGGTTCAGCGCTACGTGGCCACCTGCGTGCAGTGTCAGCGGTTCAAGCTTCCCACGACTTCTTCGCCTGGACGCCTGCATCCTGTGCCACCTCCAAGCACGCCATATGAACAAGTTGGACTCGATCTGCTCGGCCCGTTTCCCCGCTCGTCCAACGGTAACCGCTGGATTATAGTGTGCGTTGATCACCTCACCCGTTACTGTGAGACCGCCGCCCTACCTTGCGCCACCGCTGCTGAGGTCTCGCTCTTCCTTCTTCGTGCTGTCATCCTCCGGCATGGACCTCCTCGAGTTGTTATCAGTGACGTCGAGGCATGAAATAACTGGGTACAGCCCATTCTTCCTCCTTTATGCCCGTCCGCCTCGAAGCTCCCTCGACAGCATCTTACCTTTCTCTCTCGACACCGAGCCTTCTATTGCCAACACTCTATGTCGCGCTGAAGAAGCCCGTCGGATTGCCCGGATACGCACCTTGGCATCACAGCATCGCTCTAAGCAGCGTTATGACCGCCGGCGCAAGGATGTCTCCTACCTGCCCGGTGACGTTGTATGGTTGTGGACGCCCCTACGCAAGCGTGGTTTGTCAGAAAAGCTGCTATCCCACTACACAGGCCCGTTCATCGTTGTTGCTCGCCTCAATGACCTCAACTATGTCATCTCTCCCCAATCAACGCAAGGACGCCGCTCAAGGACAACCCAGGTCGTGCATGTCGCACGGCTGAAGCCATTCCACTCTCGGGATCCCGATTGATTCAGTGGCCCAGAGGGCTTCGTCTGCGAACGGGGAAATGTCACGTGCTGCGCATGGGCGCTGAGGAACAAAGAAGACGTGCGGCGGCTGGAAGAAGAAGAGAAAGTCCAGTATCCTGCCGCCGGCGCACCAAGCTCTTCTCGACCTGCCTTGTACATAGTATTTTGTAAATAGAACCTGTAACAATATATATATACATACATACACATACGGAAAGAGATAAATGTACTTCCCTCACGACGAAAATCTACCTCCCGTTCTCTTCACTGCTTGTTTTGTTGAGAAGCAAAGACAATGAGTAGACTGAGGCATGAAAATAGGTGGGATTGGGAAATGCAGGGTTTTTTCCATATTTTGATCCTCTGAGTTCCTTTAAAGGCCTCCGTAAATGGTGAGAACTTAATGTAACAACGATAGTGCGGCCCTCGGCCTCCAAGCGTACTTCCATACCTAGGGAAAGCGACCGGAGTCTCGGACTGTCCGAAACATGGCTACCTAACAGGGACAAGGCTAGGAACTCCTCGCCCAAGCCAGGTTGCATCAGACCGACTGTCCAACAGTACTGGGACGACAGAGTTTTCACACCACCAGTTCAGTGCTTCGGCTTTTACTCCATGGTACTTGCACACACTGCGGGAACCCTTGTTGTCGCCGCGTCGCACCACCGGCGTTCACCCCTGACATAGTATCTGAAACTCCTACCTCCATGCTCCCACGGCTTGGAGTCTCATTTCATGTCTGCTGCTCGTATCACGTGCTACCTCAAGGTGTATCTGCACGGGCTAGGTCAACGGGATGCGAAGTGGGCTGAGCCCGTCGAGGCTTCAGGAGCTTGATGGCTCCCTGAGATTTCGTTAGTTCTACTAACCGTTACTAGGTATTAACCGCCAGGTTTTCGCGAGTTTCGGGGCTTACTGGCCTCCCGAGTGGGCTGCTAGCTGAGTTACTTTTCCCGTCTTCGGGTCTAAGAGCGACTTCCCCAAAACCCAAGCTTAGCTCGCCCAGCCTCAAGCCCCCGCGAGGCACCGAGCTCTTCGGAATCGGAAAAACAATGCGCCCGCGGCTGGGTGGTACGCCCTTCGTACCAAAAGAAGACCACGCGGCTAAATTTGGCGATTCAATACAATGCCGCAAGTTCTGTTTTGAGCCGGATTCCACGTGCCAGTCTATAACCCTTCGGACCTGCCCCCGCACACGGGCAACGGGCATCGTGGAATGCGACACTCTCACAGTGTCGCGGAGAGGCTGCTGCGTCCTCTCCTGGGGATTGGCAACCTCTACAGAGTGGGTTCAGGCTGTCCCACTCCGACCGCTGGCGTTGCACAGGACCAAAGCCTAATAGCCGAAACTACACCGGCACGAATCAGGTGGCGGGAGGGGGGACACGAGCAGGCCGCACAATCGAATCCCCCCTCCCCCCCTGAAACAAAGACAGTTCAACCATGTGTTTCCTGTAATGGTGTTCGCGTGGAGAGTGTCCGCCTCGCATTTTAAAGGTGCTGTATTCGATACCCTGTGCCGCCGCGTGCCCGCCGGTTTTCTGATGGGTGCAACATTTCCTCCGGCATGGCGTTCGGCTTTTCAGAGGCGAAATGATTGGGAAAAACGACTGTGACCTAACCGTTACGTTGAGGGGTGAGTGCCTCGTTCCACCGTCAAACAACTTAAATCCTTGCCGGTTACCGCCAACATATGGCCCGTTTTCTCATCGTCCTTATCAGCTGCGCTTGATAAGAGCAACATAACGTGTTCAACTTACCAAGGGCTAAGGACGAGCACGGTACCCCACAACTAACGTAAAGACGTCCCGGGGCAGTGAAGGAGGAGTCTGTTTTTCGCGCAGTCCTCAGTATACTGAGCGTCTTCCTGTGGCAAAACAATGGTGACCCATATCGCAGTTAGAACGTTCAATCGTTTGCCAAGTATCAGTATCTTTGCATTAAGGAATTGGATTGATTTTATCACACCGGATGGTCTTGACTCGCACGCGTTGTGTAAAAACAAAATATGAATGGCCCTGAACGGAATAGAAACGAATATGGCAGAGCACGCTCAAGATAAGAACGCTGAGTGCTTGTACTGCTTGTCTTGGGTAGCAGAGAGTAGGACGAGCAGACGCTATGCAAGCCTGGCTGATCCCAAAGAGAGGGCCCAGTGCAATTGCTGTTTCCTTCTACTTCCATTCGACGGCGGGACTGCGCAATTGCAGGAATCATCGGAAATGGGTGCTGCGGTTTGTTGTTGCTTCACACAGCATATACAACTGTGGCTGCGATTTCTTTGGGTGCATTTAGGAGTGTGCGGATGTGGCGCTGACTTTTGATGTGTCCCTTTCCCTTTGTCGCATTTTCTGGACGGAAATTGGAGAGAATCACCCTTTTATTCGTGGACCAGTTTGCCGGCAAAGTGGCGGAATGGGAGTGCGATTGCGTGGAATTCCTTGGTTTGTGGGAGCTGGCCTAGTCAGTTGTGTGTGTTCGGCGGTAATTCCGAACCCGAGGAGCTCAGACCGCGATCCCTTGTCGGTGGCCTAATGGGTTGGCCGTGTGTATGGCTGGCGGTGGAGGAGAGAAGGAAGTTTTAGATGAAAGTTAGAAGCTCTGATAGTAAACGATATTGCCAGAAGGGACTTTTTACAAATCTCAACCAGATTAGTGCTTACCTTACATACCTAACAATAAACTGTTCTCTGAAACGTTCTGCAATTCCTCCTCTACAGAAGACCTTCGCATAGTTTCTAAAGCCGTCAGTAGCAATGTAAAGGGCATTCTACTTCTAGCTTGTGCATGGAAGCGGTCCTCTTTAGTGTGTCCCTTGCGTGCGTGTCCGTTGCACGGCAATGCGAGACCCTGTCGGACTCACTGGCCTTTTAAGAGCACAGCCACTCTCTCTGGTGTTCATTTTAGGAGTAGGCGAACCGGTTCGTCCCCAGGGTTTGTCGCGAAAACAATTCATCTCTTTTCACATCAACACCAAGTGACCACGCCATCGGAGGTGGGTAGTACCATCCACAAAGCTACAAGGCGGAAAATTGTAACTGGTACTTCGCGAAGCGAAACAGTGGACTATAGGTAGGCCTGCAACTCATTTTTCTGGACATCCGATTGCTTTGACTCCTGTTATCTGTCGTCAACCGTTACGCATGCGTGTGGAGGCAGAGAGACTCCGGCATTCTTTTGTCTAGGACTATACTCTTAATTCAAAGGCTTAGCGCTGAGTGTGAAGTTCCTCCTGTTGTGATCAAGCAGGTTCCTGTGGCAAAAAAAGGAGAATTACCGGCATTGTTATTTGCAGGCTTTATCGGGATGAATGATGTTGGTTGAAGAACCACCATATTAGGTACGTACGCACATATGCAGCAAGAAACTACGAGCCGCTTTCTGTAAACACATGGCTCGCTAAGAAGAGAGATTAGGCTGCAAGCTAGGCTGCACTTTTGATGTTAGTGCTAGACTTGTCAGAAATATCCGCGGGTAAAATCTGGTATTATTCAGCGTCATCAATATCTCTCGGCTATTCCATGCTTATAACAAGGCCGAGACCGGGTGTTAAGCAGTTGGAAGTTTATCAAAAGAGTTACGGAAGTCGTCTACAGGCATTTCGACCCTTTGGATATGTATTCAACGAATGTGAAGTGAGAAGGCATGGGTGCTCATAAAGGGCTCAACCTTCTTATGTTGGGAAACTTTGGAAAGGTGGAAGCCTCTTCTTTCACTATATCAGCGAATAAAGCTGTATTCTCTACTGACGGATCACCTAACAAAAATTCTGCTTCGGATTAGAACACTGAGCACAGTTTGCTCTTGAGGGGCCTTATGCCAAGGCTGTTCACTAAGTCAGATTTCTAAGAAAAAAAATTATTGGTAGCACATTTCATAGATTATACATTTGACTTTTGTATCACAATCTAGAAACTGTGTGCATGCGTGTGACATTGTATTCGTGGAAAACGGAAAATGCGCATTGAGAATTCTTGTGGCATATAGATGAAATGACTTGGAAAGGTGATGTGGTACTGGCTCTCTGTGGTCAGCAAAGGACCAGGAAGAAAAACGAATGGTATGATACAAGACTATGGAATCCATCCATATATTGCAGAAGGGTGATTAGTCTACCATCGAAGCCTTTGCCGTACTGCGCCGCAGCAAGTGTGAAACATTGCGGGATTACGCTAAGCACATACGATGCTAAGTTGCCCCTGTTTCAAATCGCACGCGTGCTTTTTTGCCTACCGGAGGAGCAGAAAAGCACAGTGTCTTCCTGAATAACTTATTTTCTAGTGAGCGCTTGTCCCATTGCCTTTTTGTTCTGGGTGTTTTTCTTCTAACTCCCCCATTATCTAAAATGTGCGTGAAAACCAAGCGCTGAAGGATTATATCGTTGAATAGCTATACTTGCCCTGATAAGATGGTGTTTGAATAGCGCTCTCAATAATCCATGTTTTCAAAGTGTGCAGCGCTCCAGCATACTACCCGATATTGTTTCTATATCAGTGATTTTATTATACATTTTTCTATAGCTTCATTCCATTATCATTAGCGAGTTTTGCGCCGTATCTCTTTCAGCTTGCCTTATTCTGAACATTCTGTGCCTGTTCCTCTATAGCTTCTTGAGTTGCCTGCTACAAAATACCATATACTCTACCGACAGGCCCGTTTTTCCATGTCTTCGCCAACATCATCTTTCTGCACCGATAGCCGTACGATGACCTAGTTAAGTGTGAATGCCATCGCCGTTTACATGGTTTATATCTTCTTTCTGTGGATCTTCTGCTTACAGCGCGCGAATCAGGCTATCAGATGCGTCTATTTTTGTGGTAATGGGCACACAACTAATTGCTGATTAATTTACTACCTCTTTATGCATACAGCACCTGTCAGGTATTTCAAGAGAGCAGCGGTGTGCAAGAGGAAAGCTTTAACCGCAAGGATTGTGTTCGTCATAAAATCTTTGCAAATGTTTTCTAGTTTGTGGAGATCAGAGATGTCGTATCAAGCCATGAAACGGAACTTGAGCTTAGGAATGTATTTCAGAGATCTTACTGCCCGTTGTGCCCTTAGCCACATACGATATTTACGTTGACATGCGCCCCTTAAACCTTTGTGTGGGCTTTCTCGCGGCTTACAGAGGGCGCTGCCGTTCATGAAACCACTTGGACATCTCCATAGACTATGCTTAAAAGCATAGTGCGGGATTCTTCTTTTACTGTTTTGTACACAATACCGCCATAACAGCGCTGTAATTCCTTCTCGTATTGTTTGAAATGCAGCAGTCCAAAAACGTAGCCTTTATTTTAGGCTATATTAGAATTTAAAGCAAAGTATACTCATTTAACACAATGCCTCCATATGAACAGCTATGAGCAATACTTCAGTGCGGACGCCACGATTCCAGGACTTCTTTGCATAATCGCTACGTTTTTCACAGATATGTACTTCCCACCGATCTCCCTTGACAAACGTCCTCAGTTGTCTTAAATGTGCACAAGTCATCATTTGAGTTGGGCTACGTGGTACTCGCTTCCTACATACTTGGTGCACTGGAATGCGCATAACTGACTCACTCCCGCATAAGTGATCAGCTGTCTGACTACTAACTTCTGCTAGTCATTTGCTAGACCATAGAAGAAGCAAAGAATGCCGACGAACATTTCACGCGACCTGTCGGATACACATGGAAGGGAGCCAGGGGTAGTGGTGAATACTGGTGGCGTATGTGTTACAATAGCAGACTGCTACAATGAGTAGATCATTAATGTAAGTAGTAATCAAATTTATCTGAACAGCCACAGTCCGCAGGTCTGGGCCACGAGAATGAAAAGCTAGTAAAGGAGAATAGGGTTTTGTGTTATTGGCAAACACTCTCAGAGCTGTACCTTAACGGTACAGACAGGTCAGCGCGAAGTGCTCAGGAAAACTGCAGGTTTAGCGTTTAGAGACACGAAACGAACTGATTGCTGGTGAAATAAGCGCGAGTTAATGATATTGCAGTCGAAATATCAAAAATAAAAAAATACAGATGGCATGGCCAGAGTACAATGAGAAAGCAAGATCATCGATGTTTTCTCATGGTTACCGAGCGAATTTCTGGATCACTAGTGCAGTTGGGGGCTTCAGAGGGTCAAATGGGAGGATGAAATTAAGAACTTTGTGGGGATAAATTCCCTGTAGGTTGGATGGGACAGGGTTGATATGAGGTTGTAGGAGAAGCGTTTGTCCTGCACTAGACGAAGTTAGGCGGGCGATGATGATGACATTCACATAGTAGTCACATGTGTTGCAGGTTCGCTACATTACTCTGGAAAAACAAAAACTTGATTTCCTGATAAAATTCACTTCAGACGTCAAAGGGGCAGTGATCGGAAGCACAAGTGTTATGAAAAGTGCGCCTACGAGTGGCGGTTGGTTTGCCGTATAGTTTAGAAAAACTTCTAATTGGGCTAAATGGTTCATTGTACTCGAAAATGAAAAAACAGTAGCGCCGAAAAACATACACACACAGTTCAAGAACGACGTAGGACAAGCACGTCTAAATTTTTTCAGTGTAACAGATATTAAAAACTAATAAAAGGAAAAGGTAGGACTGATACTTGACATTAGATTTAGAAGAATATCAAAATACTCATCACTATCTTCAACAGAGAGCAGTTTGTCAAAGCTTTTTTTTAGCTGACATGTTATGGCCGCAGTCCCTGAAGCCAACGTATTTTCTTTTGCACCGAAAGCGATCGCCTGGTTATCTTCAGATTTAAGAACCACCATGCTCCTCCCGCATTTGAGATGTGCGGTGCAAGGTCCTGGCCCTTTAACTTGAAAGCCTTAAATCGATAAGGTGACTGTCATTAAGCGAGGTAGTACATATCAGGCTATTTTCATTTTAAGGTCAGAAAAAGAAGAAAAAGCTGTGCAAGTCAAAACTGAAATTATTCTGAAATTATTGAAACATTCTCTCATCTTGTGTGCTTGACGCTGTAGAAGTAAATATGAATTACCACCTTTCCTGCAATAGCACGGCCCCTAAACTGTGATAAAGTATAAAGAAATATCCTTTTAGTCTCATGAAATGCTCTGTTTTATTTGCTGTTTAAGAGGTATCGTATGCAAGTGAACGCCGATCTAAAAGCCTAGCGAGGGAGTCGTTAAAATGGGTTTTTGAAGCCCGGGTGAATGCGTTTTTTTTTACTTATGAGAGTCTTTTATCACAATACGAAACGTTTTGCAGCTTATAAATGCACTTGAAAGTATTTTCCATTGATCAATATCCTTTCCCACACTTTGAACAGCATTCCAGACATTAACATTTTACTTCGCAATGTTTAAAATTTGAACACAAGAAACGCATTTTCAATTTGCTTTCAGCATACATTTTTCTTACAATATTTTTGTTTTTACATGCTGTTTGACGATTGTGGACGACGACGTAATTATACTATTTGTTATCGTCTTAGTTAAGCACTTCGAAGTGTTGCTGTAAAATGGACCTATTTAGGGCATTGTCACAACCCACTGTTTGTCGAGCCCTTTCGAGAAAAAAAAATGTTAAAATTAAGAAACAAAAACAAATCTACCGGTTACTGGTTGGTAGTATTGTGGAAAAAAAAGTGAATAACTGATGCCTGTTTGTCCTTCTATGTCAATGAGTTTTATGAGAGTGTTTCTCCTGTGGAACTTTGACGAACACGATTTTGCATTCTGTCTATCAAATGTGTGGCCGGAGTTTTGGGGACCTTATCGGGCATTCCGTTCGTAGGAGGTGTCGCAAGCGCATGCTACTTACGTTGGGCCCGCCGCATGTGTTCGGGCTCTCAACCCCGGCCACATGTGATGGTTGAAAGGTGTTCTGAAGCCTTTGGGGCACCTTCACAACAACGCACCTCAGCCGATGACGGAAAACATTGCAGAGAGCGAGAGGCAGGTTGGGCGCAGGCTGGGCTCATGCACTCCTCGTACCGTCACCTCCCCCTCCTTCCTCTTGCTCGAGCCCCAACCTGAAGATGGCGAAGAAGGAGAGAGACTTTAGTGAATAATGAACAGGTCTGCCTGGTTATGAGCATGGAATGCTACTCCAGATGAGTGTGAAAGAAGAGGGCGAAAAAGAGAGAGAGAAAAAAAAGGTGACATCAAACATACTCAACACTCACGCACCCATAAACACACCTGATTATTAAAGTATGTCCACTAAACCTGTGTCCCTTCGATGACTATCAATGTATGCCCACTAAACCTGTGTCCCTTAGAAAAACTAAGAATGCTTTTGTTCCTCGCGCAGCCGAAGTCGCATCAATCCAGGGTCCAAGGACATGTTCCAGGTGCCGGGGCCATCCTGAGGAAGTCCTAGTATCGCGAGCTCGTGTTCAGGGCAAAAATAAACAGAGCAAGAGGAAGTTAGTGGCTTCTGAATTTTTGAATGGGTTGCCTTTTCGAAACTTGCAGCGGTAGTACGAGCATATCGGCAGTGGCCACTAGTGCGCTTTCATGCGGAAAAATATTCTCTATTTATGCAGAGCTATGCTCCATCTTTAAATAGAGATGTGGTTGCAATTAGAATCGAATACCGTGATTCCTTCATTCATTCCCGCACATGTACGTGGAAAGGATGGTCACGTGACCGAGGTAATGAGCTACGTGTGCGGCGTCGTGGGACATGCGTGTCATAGCTATGCTGCAAAATTAATTTCACAAGAAGTGCTTTTCAGCCTATCATGGCTCCTGAAGTGCTGAATATTATACAGCTCGTACAATAAAAGCAAACATTATTCAAGCATAGTGCTTCTCAACCTAATTCTTTCTTTATAATTTCAGAGGACATCGCAGGCAGCTAGATGGTTGTCTTCAGAAAGCAAGATGAAGAAATTCGACTGCGTAGATAATAAGAGTTATTTCAGGTGACATTGCTGCCCTCTATGTTGTAAACGCTATTCCTGCAAAAAAAATAACATTGTAAAAAACGTGATTAGTCAATTTAAATAAGGATACATTTTGTTTCTCGCTTATTTTAGAAAGCATATTTAAATGAACTGCCATCAGGAATTTTATTCTCGGAAACACTGCCTTATAGTGCGGCGTTTGAAAATTTAAACAGAGTTTCGTCCTGCAGTCGTGCTGACGGCGGAAGTTACCGAATGTGTTATTGGCAATTAACTTATTCTTCTATTATAATTTTGTTGTGTTTAATGCCTATCATAGGTCGCGGTACAGGGGTTTGAGTTTGGGAGCTTTGCCTGTATACTTTACATGTTTTCACCTTTACACAACTCAAAAACTTGAATTCCACTTGGAAAGGAAAACGGGTAACCTTGAAATTTAAGCTCAATTCAGGGTTTTCTTCTTTATCGTGTTGCATGAGGTTGACCTATTTTTTCTTATCTCAGGCGCCATAATATATGTTGAGAATAGTTAATGCTGCTGTATTGAGAAAAAGAGTGTTTAAGCATAATCTAATGATGAGATAGTTATTCGCTCGCACTTGAGAAGCCATTATGACATTATGAGGAGATGGCTGCCCTCGGCGCTCACTCTAAAATGGGTGCGCACTGAGATAAATTGCCCGGCATTCCACACAAAAGGCAGTCTCTATTCAAAAGAAGCTTCGAATATATCCCGTCGAGGAAAAAAAATTTATTTATTTATTTCGAACACCCTCAGGGCCCGGGTCGGGCGTTACAGAGGGGAGTGGAATACACAACATAATTAAGATAAAAGCACAGGCATATATGTATATATATATATAGGGGTATCAAAAAGAGTTCAAAATGCTAAGGAACACCAGAAGGTAACAATAAAGATCCAAGAATTTGATACAAGTAAGGAACACCAAAATATAGCTGTAGAACACAATGCAAGTAGTAATACGAGGGTAAAAAATAAATGAAACAGTGCGTAACGATTAATCAGAAACACCAAAATGAGCTTTTAAGGCATTTTTGAACAATGTAACATCAGTAATAGACACAAGATCTTTGGGAAGGTGGTTCCACTCTGTTATTCAGCGCGGGAGAAATGAATTATGAAAGGTATTTGTGTGGCATGTGAAAGATCCAATTTTATGACGATGGTCCACGCGATGTGACGCATAAGAGGGCCAGTGGAGTAAAAGATCGTGAAGTGTGTCGTGGTAGTATATTTTATGGAGCAAACAATGTCGCTGTGTCTGACGTCTCAAGGAGAGTGGAGGTAGGTGTAACGTATTTTTCATGTTAGTTGTGCTGGCAGTACGATGATAATTACTGAGAATGTAGCGAGCAGACCGACTCTGAAGAGCTTCGATGGTTGTTACCAGATGATCAAGGCCGGGATCCCATACAGAAGCAGCATAGTCAAGCTTTGGACTTATAAGTGTTTTTATAAAATTGTAATTTAAGAGATGAAGAAATGTTCGCGAAATTACGTTTCAGATAGCCTAGAGATCGGTTAGCGTTGCTAGTTATATAGTTGATGTGCTGTGCCCATGATAATTTCGATGAAAATAAGACTCGTAAGTATTTGTAAGATGTTACATGTTCAAGCGGGGAATCCTGAAGAATATAAGAAGAAACATTAGAGTTTGTTCGAGATGCATGCATTAAGTTACACTTGTTAGAGTTAAGAGTCATTAGCCAATCCTGACACCATGCAGTTACTGCGTTAAGGTCTGTATGCAGAATCTTTTCGCCATTAAGATTGGTTATTTCGCTATAAATTATACAGTCGTCTGCGAAAAGGCCAGCGCGAGATTGAATTTTGGTGAGTAAGTAATATATGTAAATTAGAGAGAGCAAGAAGCAAGAACGGAGCCTTGTGGCACGCCGGAATCAACGGGAGAGAAGTTCATTGAAAATTGGAAGATAAAAATTCAAGAAGCGGAATCCATGTTCAGTCAGAAGAGAAATGAATAGTCCCACCAGAGGCTTTGCATTACATTGCTTGAAGCAGTTTCGCGTCTTTTCTTGCTATATACTGAATTTCAAGGCGAACAGCTGAAAACTTGACTGCTCAAACGTTTCAAACCGGAAAAGAACGTAACCAAAGAATACGGACACAAAAGACGAGATCAGAACAGTTCTTTGCGTTTCCTTTATCGGTAACAAAAGCACAGCCATTAACTACCGCGAAGCCAGCCGTGAGCATGTGCCCAGACACTCTGACACTCCAGACGCAAGAGATATTCCCCAACTCAACAGATATAGGAAAAAAAAACAATTATGCAAAAGAAAAGCCAAAGAAGCTCCGCAAATATTGCGAGAAAGAACAATGCTCTTTGCTTCAAGACAGTGCAGTGAAGTGCGCTGCCCATCCAGCGCAAACTTAGCCGAATGCGGTTGGTAAGGAATTTTGCTTTGCAGAAACGCACGCTACGAGCGATTGAAAAGCTTTTGTTATATGAGGAGCTCTGAAGGTGGTTTGATATTACCTTAGGTCGGAGAATAATACTTTCTCAATTTTTTCAGATTGCCGCTGTTTATGCGCTCAGTTGAAATAGATAGACCAAAAGCAGGGATAAATTACAAATAGCCATTGGAGATGTGAAGTAACGGAGGAACCATGAACTAAAGCGAGGCAAAGAACACGAACGACACAAGAAATACCAACAGAGGTGTTGAATAATGCCGATTAAAAATGGTATTATTTGTGTGCGCAATAAATACTCTGAGAAGCAGCGCATAGAATAGAGACAACGCATTGCACTAGGTCACAAAAAGCAGAAATTTCGGGAAAAAATATCTCAGAAACAGGAACTACGATTGCAGATATAGCATTTCCTCTCCAAGAGTGCGATCGAAGCCGTGCTACCGCAAGACTCTGCCTTCTTGTGGATGATGAAAGCTTCGCTGGAAACAGCCCTGGCATTCGGGTTTATTTTCCGCACCAAGCAAGCTGGCCGGTGTGTGCAATAAAGTGAACCATGAAGAAGCAACAGACCGTCATGCCTTATAAAACGTGACACCCACTATATCCAATTGCAGAGAGGTGCCGCATATGATATACCGCGAAATTGTGCTCGCACGCACGTGCGTCACACAAGGACATGCCCTAATGACTGGCTGCGTGAGCACGCAAATTTCAATGAGCACTGGCACAGGCAGCAGTCGTCCGATAGACTGCAAGAAATGAAAAAAAAAATGGAAGGCGAAAGCTTCACCAGACCTACGTCGTAAGAAGGCATCAAGGAAAAGCCCGCAAGGAAAACTAGGAAGCTTTCATCATCGCAAATAAAACCGTTTTCAGTTGGTTGTAGTCAGCGGGTGTATTTGTCTTTCTTCATTCATCCGCGCTCTTTGCTCTGCTTTCTCTCGTCCTAATAAACCGACTACCCCTAATTGGCCCTCTAATAGCGCACGTAGCACCGTAAGTTACTGTGTAGAAGAATAAGACATTTTTGATAACGTTATGGGAGAGCACCGTCTACATGGTGGCTGCGTACAGATGTGGTCATGTAGCATAGAATTCGCTAAGCTGAGCCGCGTGTCCTGTTAATTCAGTGAGTGAAGTCATGATGAGGAAACTTCGAGCGCTTATATTCAGAAAGGCTTTGCAATTCAGAGCACGAGAACGAATTCTTTCTGCTTTTGTAGGTTTATAAAGAAAAACAGCGCATTAGCAAGAAGACATTAGAAAGACGCTACAACGTGATGGTGTGCGTCTTTCGTTTCCTTGCCTTTCTCGCATCTTCAAGCCATTTGAAAGGTGAATTGCCAATTAGCTCAAGATTTCGCTCTAGGACATTTTCGGCAATGGTGGGAACAGAGCAACCTACAAAGAAAGCTATCTGGACTAGAAGCATTAACGAGGCGAATTTCAAAATTTTGCTGAGTATGCAGGCCTCTGCGATTGCGAAATAAATAAGAACTAAAAAAGTTGCTCTAAATTGGTTCTCAGCGTTTGATCATCCGGTTTCCCTAGCGAATTAAGTGCCAGGGCAGGTACCTGGTGCCAGCGTGGATACTTAGGTTGAATTTTGGGGTGGAAAACACATGGAGCCTGTAAGTAAGCTGCCATTTCAGGCAGAGGAAAATAAAATTTAGTCAGTTAGGAATAATTTGTAAACCTCCGAAAGGAGAAATGGGAAATTTTAAGCGTAGTGAGAACGTTCGCCTGAAGTTATTCTGGAAACGGTTTTGGGATTCTGTTTTTGCTTGGAATGGAGCACTATTGAAAAGTAGATTTTAATCAATCCAACCATTTGTAGATAATAATGCACGTACATTTTAACAATAAACTTATTTCCTTATGTTTCCTTCGTTTATACTATATTCTGCAGGTTATGCAGCTATATTTTTCTTTGGGGGCAATCAGTTTTGGAGTTAACCCTTTTTAATGAACCCTCTTCGCAACGGCAACGCTGGATCTCTGATGACCTGTACATTGCCGATGCCCTGTAACCCGGTGCGGCCTCATCAAAGCGCCATGTAATAATTATAGCTCGTCATTTATAAGATAAAATGGCGTGTATCGCTGGCATGCGCAATTTCAACTGTTCAAGGCGCATATAGGCGCTTCGAGTGTGATGCGTGGGACGTCATCACTGTGTCGCAAACATTACAGAGGACTGAACACCTCATAAATTGGCCCTGGAACTGGCTTAAGTGTGATGTTTCTGGTGCTTTAGAATTTTTTTTGTTATTATTACAAATAAAGTTGGCACAAGAGAGGAATTAATTCCTCTATCGGACAAAACGGGAGACTTTGCGGTCGTGCCATATTTTGAAGCGTTGGCAAAATAACAAGCTCTCAAACTGATTCATTCCAAACCAAGGTGGTACGGCACCAAGGCGAAGTAATGTTACCTAATCATCCCGGCTGCAGGAAGTAGGAACGAATGGTAGTATGAAAAATAGTACTGAAAACTTGTCTGTGCTCAAAATGTTAGTTTCACCCAGACCGTGATTTTCTTGGAGTTGAGACTTCACTAATGTTCGCCTAGGGAAACGGATGCAATACACCCGAGAAACAAAAGTGAGCTACAATACACGTGGAACGACATCCTTGGCCGGCTCTAGGTTTACGCTGTAAGATAAACGAGTATCATCTGAACAAATGTGCTGCTTTATTATGCAGACATCTAAGTATTATTCTCATGATCGGTGGAAGTGGCGGATCTACAAACTTAGGCTGAATCAGATTAGGCAGTTGAAAAAAAAACATGACCCCAACAGAACAGCTTCAGGTTAAGCGGCCACATTGCTAACGCTCATTTTCAAATAAAAATTCTTTCTTTTTTGCGTGCATTCGAAACTCTTTGACAACATAGTGTCTGATGCTTTGGTCATTGCCTTGAAATTTACACTGGGGGGCTGAAGCGCTTCAAAATACCAGTTTTCCTTCTACATTCTTCCAGTTTCTTCTAGAGGTGTGCTGAGTCTATGGTGAAATGTTGAGCCTTGAGTTTTTACTAGTTCACATAACTTGCGAGGGAATTTAAGAACTCATAATAAACGCTGTTTCCGCATCTCATCAAACTCTACTTCACCGTCTTTTGTATCGCAGAAAGCCAGAGCGTTTCATGTGTGCGCAGTATAGCTATAGCTTGAGCTTAAGTTGTCTGCTTTGGACCCCAATAATTTCAATATGGAAAATAAGCAAAGGAACGTTCTGAATATGTCAAGCTTATTTAATTCAACTTGGTTCAAAATTGCGATTTCATGGGTTTATTTTTTTTGTTCAGGCATTCTTCTTTGCAACTTATCTTGGAGATTTCAAAACATCTCGTGCCTTCATTACCTCATGATTGAACACTATCAGTTTTGTACTGAACATTCGAGAATTTAGCCAAAGCAATACAAGCACACCTTCAAATATAACTTCCTTAAAAAATTGACCGGGTTAAATATGTCATGGCCGAAAAGCTCACTCCAGAATTTATCTTTCGCCAGTTCTAAAAGAAGCAGCCGCCCCAGAGAATCTCGCTGATATTTAAAGTCAATTATATAAAGTGGTTTTCAATGAATTTTTGATATTTGTATCCCAATATGCTATTTCTAATAGTACCTAATTCCTAATAGACTACGTTCCAGGAATACCTGTTCGAAGCATGCCGCAGAAACATAGGTCAGCATCCTCTTCGTATCGCGGATCCAAAACGTTGCTCACTCTTATCACGACCTCTTCGAGCACTCTTAGTTAGAAACAGTCACCGCGAGATAAAAAGAAATTTTTGTACGGTACGTGCAAAGGCGCACAGGTCTAGCACAGTAGCGCAAGCTACTGCATGCTCCCGTGAGATACGAGAACAAATATCTGTAAAAAAAGAGAAAAAATAAACTTACCTAATTGGTAACTTGATTCGTGCCGTATACGACCAAGAAACAAACAAATATGCAATTTTTTTTGGGTGCTGCAGAAAATTCGTAGAATATTTAATGTTTATCAGTGCAAAAATAATCACTGAATTCTATTTGATGAATAGGTGCCTGAATAAACTCGGTTTATATCAGACGAAGTACTCAAAGATTGCGCGTATTACTTCTAACCTTCAACAGGTTCCCGAACTAAAATGAAAGTTAAAAAAAAGCGCCAACTCTTAACTTGATTTACAATTTTCGCGTTGGCTGTTTACTTGTAATTCTTATATAAACCCTAGAAGCGATCAAAGTTGTTTAGCGCTATGTTGACGGCGGTCGCGATGGAGGCAGACTTGTACTTCTGTTTCGAAGAACTGATAGATTTTTTTGCCATTTCATTTCATGCTAATACGACCACGCGTATAAAGAGCGCAGCTCTCAAGAAGAAATTACTAGTGTGTATGGAAATCAAATGGTCGGTCATTTGAGAACCGCAATACCTTCATGTTGAAGCATAACAGTATAACATAACATGTTTTCTATAGTCCATGGTAGAGAGAGGGTGGGGTAGATGGTCCTTGGCGATCACAAAATGAACAAGGGAGGGGAAAACCTCACGTTGCTTGAGACAACGTTTCGACAAGGGAACTTGTCTTCGTCTGGGGAAAGCGTTCATCATTGGCAGGGATTAAATAGGGCCTTCGCTCCGAGGAGGAAGGCCCCGGGGGTGGGGAAGGAAAGTGGTGTGAGAGGGGATGCGTGTCAGGAAGGGGAGGGAGATGAATCTTGATTCGTTAAGCTGCAATAGTGGAAAAACTTATATCCCAGGGGTGTCTAATGAACAAAGGCTTTGAAGGGGCTGCGACGGGGGTTGGCGCTGGGTGGACCTGAAAAACTTAGATAAGAGGATTAGTCAGCGTGGCACAGGGAAATGAGAACAAGGCAAACAAAATAGGCTGGCACTGGAAGGAGAAAGAAAGGGGGGGGGGGGGGGGCATTTACAAGTAAGGACAAGGCGGGGGGGGGGGGGGATGGCTCGAGTTCAGAGAAAGCCAAAAGGTGGGGGCGGTGGGGGTAACAGGAATGTCATGGTTTCCGAGAACTGATAGTAGGGGTTCGGAGAAAGAAAAAAAAAAGTGAACAAAGGGAGAGGATGAGAAGGCCGGAAATGTGGTGGAAGATATGACGTGGGAAGGGTTCAAAGAGCGATAATATACTTATGCGAGGTTCTAGGAAATGGTCTGACCACGTGCAAGACATTTGTTAATTTAAAATTATGCTAACCCTGGAATGTACCTGAGAGATTCCAGGTTTCCTCTGGACATGTTAATCCCTGTTGGTTGCAGTGTTTTAAATTTGCGGATTAGGAATGCTTCTCTGTATTTTCTGTCCCTAGTCGATTTGAAGCCTGACTGAAGAATGAACAATTTGAGTTCGTCGAATTTGTGATGGCGTTGATTAAAATGCGTCGACGCTGCCTTCTGTTCATTCCGTGTTGTGTCAGCCCGGTGCCCGTTTAATCTGGCACTCATTGATTGCCCGGTTTCTCCGATATATTGTTTCTGGCAGAAGGAGCACTGGAGCATGTAGATAATATTGTACGATGCGCAGTCAAAACTGGTCTTTATATCGAAACTGAAATCGCTTGCCGTACTTTTAACCGTAGTAACCTTTTGTAAATGTTTGCATGTCTTGCATCTAGGTCGAGAGCATGAAGTTACTGTCGGTGGTGGTTTCTTACCGAGCCTAGCATGCACCAGGATGTCCTTCAGGTTTGTGTTGCGTCTGTGTGTTAGCCTTGGTGCGTCGGGAAATATTTTCTTGAGACGGTCGTTACCAGTTAAAATGGGGTGGTATTTCCGCAGGATATTGTTTATGTTTGGAAGCGCGTTTGAGTATTTCGTTATAAGTGCAGGAGGTCGTTGACTGTTAGCTTTTGTTCGTTTTTTAAGAACTACATCTCGTTTCAAAGTGGCTGCTCGCTGGAACGCATTATTAAGGGTTGTCTGTGCATTATTTCTGGTGATTAGTGTGTTGTTTAGCGAGTGGAGGTGTTTCAGGTAGTCGTCGTCGTCGCTACATATTCTTCTTAGTCTCGTTGCCCGTCCTACGAATATACCTTGTTTGCAGTGTCTTGGATGATGGCTAGTGAAATCTAAGTATTGTTGTCGGTCACTAGGCTGCCTGTAAAGGGTGGTTTTGAGCTTGCTATTTTCTAAATGGATAGTGGCGTCAAGGAAATTGACTTGCGTTTTCGACGAGTTGAAGGTGAATTTAATGCTGGAGTGGCATGAATTGAAATGTGTGACGAATGCCTTCAGGGTCTCAGCCCCATGCTCCCATATCATGAAAATGTCGTCTATGTAACGCAGGTATATAAGTGGTTTTTTTAGAAATGAATTTAGAAGTTTAGATTCTAGTAGCCCCATAAAAATGTTTACGTAGGTGGGTGCGAAGGGAAAGCCCATGCTTGTTCCAAATACTTGAAGGTAGTAAGAAGAATCGAATTCAAAGTAGTTGAGTGTTAGTACCAATTCAAGTAGCGTGAGGTACACTTCAGTTTCGTGCGGGTGAGGACTTTGAGTTAGAATTTTGGAGAGTGCGTCGATACCTTAATTTAAGGGAATATTTGTGTACAAAGCGGCGACGTCAAGTGTGACAAGTATGGTATCTGCTGGGATAATGGAAGCGCCATTCAGAGACTCTATTATGCTGAGAAAGTGCGGTGTATCCTCGACAAAGGAAGGGATACAGGTGGGAATATCTGCAAGATAGTTGTTCAGGAAAATTGATAAGTTCTCTGTGGGCGTGTTATTGTTTGAAACGATAGGTCTTCCGGGGATATCTGCGGTAAACAAGTCTTCTGCGGAATCCTTATGGATTTTGGGAAGTAGGTAAAAGCGTCCTGCCTGTTTGTTTAGCGGATTTAAGAAGTGGTAGTCGGACTGCGTGATTAGTTCCCTTGATAATAAGTTTGCCAGTTTGTTCAGTATCAATTTGCAGAACTCTGAAGTGGGATCTGAATCTAATTTCCTATAATGACAAGGGTTGTTGAGTTGCCTAAAAGCTTCTTTTTTGTATTTTTCGGCGGGCAGGATAACTATGCTACCTCCTTTGTCTGCAGGTTTAATGACTATATCGGTTCTAGAAGCTAAGTGGTTAAGAGTAGCCTGTTCCGTTGGGGTAACGTTTCTGCGTTTTCGACCTTGCTTTGTTTGGTCTATAATTTATTTCCAGACAGATTTAATGTACAAGTCTAATTCGGTACTCTGCTGCGCTTCCGGCGTCCACGTGCTTTCGGCTTTGAGAGGGATGGGATTAAGGCTGGTTACTTCAGTAGGGTGAGCACGTGTTGACCGCGTGTTACAAGAAAGAGCTAGGTTAGTAATCGGGGTGCTCGTTTTCTCGGCAAAGAATTCCTTAATCCGCAATCTTCGCGCAAATTCTGTGAGATCTCTGTGAAGTTCATACTCGTTAAAATTATTGTTAGTTGGAAAAAATGTAAGGCCATGCTTCAGAATCCGTTTATCGCTATCACTAAGGGATTTGGAAATATCAACAATGTTGCTTTCAGTGTCATGCGGCGGAAAAGGCGTATCTTTTGTCTGTATCAAAATTGGCGGGCGGTTGTTAAACTGTCCAGATGTATTCGTATCTAGCGGAAATTTATCTCTAATTTGTTTACCCTGTTGTTTATCGTGCAGCTTGCGTTCCTTTCTGGCTACAAAATCTGCTAGTGCCTGGCTTTCCTCCGAATTTAGTTCTATCTTACTAAGTTGATCATCGAGGGAATTTAACTGCTCTTGACAATGTTCTTTTAAAATAGCTATGAATGAAAGGGATGCGTCATTTGAAACCTTTTCCCATCGAGCGAGTAGTTCAGGCCTGAGCGCACCGAGGGAGCACCTAACATTAACTCGAAGTCCTTTGGGTATTGTCCAGTGCTCCGCGTAGGATTTATAAGTGTGTAGGGAGAATCGGTAGTTAGTTTGTTTAACAGTACCTTTTGCTGGGCTAGTTGGTGTGACATTGTGTTCAGAAAAGAAAAAACAGCGCTAAATTCTACACAAACCACACAGAAAGACGGACAGGTTAGAAAAGTTATCGTCCTTGTGTGTGTGGGTGTTGTTGCCATGTGGGAAATGCGCATGCGTTCACCTTCTTCGGGCTATATATATGCTACATGTGGCTTTCAATAAACTTAGTTGGAGTCAGCGCCCGTCCTGTCCGTCTTTCTGTGTGGTTTGTGTAGAATTTAGCGCTGTTTTTTCTTTTCTAGTTTGTTTAGTGGCTAGTTTTCTGGCGACCAGGAAAATTCGTCTTTTGGGTTCGGGGCGATTGGTGCTGCCAGATGTAAGTCATCTGCGCTTGTGCCGAGTGAACCTCTTGACGGGTGTTGTGTGTTTAGGGGACTTCTGTTTGGGGGTGGTATCGGTGTAGAGGTCCGCGTCGGTGACAATCTGGGTGCTAGTGTGCGTCACTAATAGCGTAGGTGTCTGTGTGAAGTGGTGGCTTTGTTGTTTAGTGGGCACTTTCGGTGGGATTCCTACGTGCTGTTCCGCTGGTGTGGGATCCACGGTTACCGTCTGTGTGCCAGCGTCGCGAGTCTCTGGAGTGAACTGTGTGGAGGTGTACTGGGTCGTAGCGGGGGGAGGCTGTGTTCGTTCCTGGGTGTTGTCGCTTTTGTGGGTTGTCTGTTGTTGAGTGTTGGCCAGAGTGGGAGAGGGAGCATGAGTGGGCTGTAGCGTCCGCTTAAATGTGTTTCTCAGCCAGTACTTTATGTGGTCTGCCATTACTTGGACGCCAAAAAAAATTAGGGTGAAGTCCATCTCTGGCCAGGAGTGCCTCAGGGTCACGATGGATCTGACCGTGGTGGATGATTTCAACGTCTTTTTGTAATGTTCCATGTCCAGCAAAAATTTGTTGAGCTTAAACGAGTCCTCTGCGTGAGCTGCGAGGTGGCGGGATTGTGGCATGTGTCTGTGGTGCGAGTTGACTACCCTAGGAAGCACGGTTGTCAGGTGCAGTTTCATGTTTGGTCTCTTGGCATGGACCTCGTGTACCAGTGTATTCATGGCCTCAATGGTCTGTTCCGCACTACTGTGTTTCAGGTCATTAGTCCCGCAGTGAATGACGAAGTGCGTGATGTTCTGTGGTGCTGCGGCTATCAGTTTCCTTATTTTTTTTTTATTATTTACAAATACTGCTGTCTCTGAGGAGAGACAGCAGGAGTGGGTAAATACATTAGTAAAAACATAACATGGGTAGCATGGAGATAGATAATACAGAAGTATTAAAAACAGATTAACAGGTCAAATTCTCAGGCAACTGAACAACAAACTCTTCAATTGGCAATAAACGAATTGAGCCGTCCAATCCATTCCAAATTTCAACAGTTAGATGAAAAAAAGAAAATTTAAAACAATCTATATGTGGTTTGAAGGGAACAATGTTTAATGGGTGGTTCCGTCGGGTTGCACGTGCGCTTGAGGACACAAATGTGAAGGGTGCCTGAATGCCAGATGACGTGTGAACGATCTCGTGCAGCATAATGATGCGTTCACGTGTGCGCCTATGTTCTAAATTTTGAAAAGATAACCTGTGCATATGGGAATAAGGTGCAAACTTACAATCGTAGCGGCCGAAGATGAATCGTATTGCTTTCTTTTGAACTGATTCTAAGCGGTCAATGTCGCGCGCGTAATGAGGGGACCAGACTATTGAGGCGTACTCCAGGATGGGTCGAACTAGTGATTTGTAAGCAGTTAATTTACATTCCTTCGTGGCATTTTTAAAGGTTCGTTTTAGATAGCCAATTTTGCGAAGTGCTTTGCCAGATATGTTATTTATGTGAGCATTCCATTTATGCGAAAATATAACGCCCAGGTATCTGAACTCGCTGACATGGGTCAAGCAGTTACCGTTATTACTGTAAGGGAAATGCAGCGGATTCTTTTTGTTACCAAAGGTCATTGCAACTGTTTTAGTGAATTTAATTTTCATTTGCCATGCATTACTCTATTCACAGGACAATGAAAACACTTTGTTTAGTTCCTGTTGATCATCGGCGTTAGCAACGTTGCGGTAAAGCACACAGTCATCAGCATATAGGCGCAACTTCACTGCGGTGTCATTAGTAACATTAGCTACATCATTAATAAAAATTATAAAGAGTAGAGGCTCAAGCACCGATCCTTCGGGCACACCTGAAGTTACAGAGACTGACGATGACTGCATGGTTAAAAGTGACAAACTGGGATCTTAAGTATAAGTAGTCGATTATCCAGTCCAGTAACTTATTGCCGCTAAACATGGTGCGTAGTTTCCGAAGAAGCATATTATGGCAGACCATGTCAAATGCTTTCAAGTAATCTATAAATATTGCGTCGATTTGATCACGGTTATTTAAAGCGGAAGCGATGTCGTGAGTAAATTCAATGAGCTGAGTGACAGTGGAAAAACCAGGTTGAAAACCGGGCTGACAGTGTGACAGTAGATTATGACAAGCTAAGAACTGAACAAGGTTCTTGTGCTCAAGAAGCTTACAACAAGTGGAAATTAGGGGAGATCGGTCGGTAATTACTAATTTGTTGTTTATCGCCAGATTTAAACACCGGGATGACATTGGCAATTTTCCAAGCCTGGGGAACGAAGGATGTGTCCAGTGATTTGTTGAAAATCACTGTAAGGTAACGAGCACTCCATTCCGAGTACCTCTTTAAAAACATGTTAGGTATGGCGTCTGGTCCCGCACTTTTAGTTGTGTCAATTTTTACTAACAGATTGTGAACCCCAGCGTAACTTACTACTAGGTTGGGTAACTGGTGTTCCGAGCTATGTATGAAAGGAGGATTGGTACCATCATCAAGATGAAAGATAGAGTGAAAGTAGTCATTGAAGGCTTCAGAAATGGTTACGGGATCAGAGCAAGGCTGCTCGTTGATAATAAAGGATACAGAGTCATGAGAAGAGGGTAATATTGTTTTCCAGAATTTCGATGGGTTCTCTTTCATGAATGTTGACAGTGTTGTGTTGAAATAAAAGTGTTTAGCTTGTGTCATTTTTTTCTTTAGCTCCGACTTGAGTGAAAGCAGTAGTGAATCGCGGCTTTCGTTTCTTGACCGGCTGCGCTTGCGCAAGCGCTTGATGCGTCTTATGAGATGAATTATGTCTCTTGTGTACCGCGGATGCTTCGGGTTATGTTTCACACATTTTGTGGGGACGAAATGAAGCACACAGCTATGTACTAAATTATAGAACTGCTCTAACAAAGCATCAACACCACACGTTTCACTGCCTGTCACGAAATCTCCGAAAGACAACGCTAGCAGTTCAGTAATAGCATGGTCGTTAGCACGGGTAAAACCTTTAACAATATTGAAATTCGGCTTATGGGGCTCACAAACCACATTAAATTGCATGAAAACACACTTGTGATCTGACAGTCCGTCGACTACATCACACTGAAATCCGTACTGTAGCAACTGTTCATTAACAAAAAGAAGGTCAAGGACAGCGTTTACTCGAGTTGGACATTCAACGACTTGTGTTAAATCAAATGATATAGCCATATTAATTAGGGATTCACAAACAGCCTTGTCACGACCTGTTGAAATTAACAACGTCCAATCGATACAAGGAGCATTGAAATCACCGGTAATGATCATTTTATACTTGTGGAGCCTGTGTTCCGCTATGTATTCTGTAATGTGCGAGAAAATGTTTTCCGGACTGGGCGGACGGTATACAGCACCCACAACTGTCACGAAACCAGAAATGTTTATCCGACACCAAACAGATTCAGTATTCGGAAGTTCAGGCAATACAAAAATTTCAATGCCTTTTCTAATCAACAGAGCTACGCCGCCTCCTCTAGCAAACTGCCTGTCGTTTCTGATAACCGAGTAATCTGGAGGCAAAAATTCTACATCTGATATAGAGTTGTCCAACCATGTAATTGGTTTTGGCGCCGCTCTGAAACCTAATGTATGGTGCATGTTCTCCGGGAGGAAAGTGATTGTGGATGTGCTTGTATTGACTATCACCTATCAACGCTACATGTGCCAATGAAAGAAGGGGGAGAGGCTTACCTTGTTCCGTCATCTTCCGTTGACTGGAGTCCATGGTAGAGAGAGGGTGGGGTAGATGGTCCTTGGCGATCTATAGAGACCTTCATGATTTCTTTTGTATAGAGACCAGGGATTTATACAACTAAAGGGTTATATAAACCCCTTTCTATATAAAAAACTCATCCGGGGGCCATTAGACCACCTCGTTGGTTTTCTTTAGAATGGGAAGAACCGTAAAGTTTACTGCGGTAGTGGACGAGCGAAGAAAAGCTACAGCGGTAGGGCTGTGTTAAAAGGCATATTGTGTGAACATGCGATCTTAGCTACCATTAATTTCTGTTCTGTAAGTACGCGTGTGCAGAAAACATATGTTTGAATATATACTGCTATAAAGGAGGGTGGCGCTAGCGAACACTGTCAACGTTGAGAGAGTCGGGCAAATGGTTCTCGATAATCACCACGTAAACAAGGGAGGGGAAGGCATCAATGTGCTTGCCGCCGTTCCGACAAGAGGATTCATGATGTGTTCCAAAGCGCGACAAGACGGAGACGAAAGGAAAAAAAAAGGAAAAGTCTGGAGCATGCATCGGCTCGTGTGTGGCCTCCGTCCTAAGCGGCATCTTTTTGTCCAGGATCGATCAAGCTATCGAACCGGACATCAGTGGAATGTCGTTAAAGGTGTTTAGGTGTGTTGACGATTACGTCTTCATTACGGATAAAAATGCGTTCAACCGCCTGCTTGTAACATCCTAAAGATTTTCAAGGAAAGGTCATTCGGGCTCAATTTTACCTATGAGGTTCCTGAGGATGGTGTGCTACAGTTTTTAGACCTGCGCCTCCATTTTAAGGAAGACCATGTGTGCTGGCAGTACAACCCAAGATCCGCTAAACCTCTGCTGCACTTTTGCTCGGGCCACCTAAAATTGGTAAAAAAATGGGATTGCTCAGTCCACCATTAGAGTGGCTCGGTTCAAGACCTGCCATCATAAGTTGAAAGACAGCCTGGATGCGCAGATTTCAGGCCTTATGTCCGCTGGCTACCCTCAACATGTGATATCCCGGTCATGCGAAAAGATGGCCATTCACATAAAAAGCCCCACCGACCCAGCCAAGGACAGGCAGCGAAAGAAATTGGCCGTTCTGCCGTATATTCATCGCACTGCTCATGGACTGGAAAAGGTTGCTGCTGGTTACGGTGTCGATGTTGTATTTTCGGCACCAAATAAGCTGAGCAGGATTTGTCGTGCGGTAGAAGAGAAGGCCTCGAAGCGAAACGCTGGTGCGTGCAAAAAATGTGCAATCAGGCACAGAAACCCCATGTCGCATGCAAAAGGAACGTGGTTTACATGATTCCCGTCTCATGTGGGGCTGTGTATATCGGCCAAACTGGTCGATGCATTAACACGCGCCTCGCAGAACATCGCCGGGCTTTAGGAAGTGGCACAGGTACGCACCTGGCAAGTCATTTGCGTAAGCACAGGTAACAAGATAAGTCCTGCCAAGCCTAATTGGACCTAACGACAGTGATACTTTTGCATCACGACCAGAGGACTAGGGAAATCATTGAAGCCTATCATATCGCTAAGACAAAGAGCTGTGTCAGTGAGCCTTTAATTTTGCTGTCGGACAAGGAACTTGCGTTTTTAGATAGTAACGGCTAAATCTTTTTCTGTCTTGTTATTTTATGGTTCTTTGTGTTTTCTGTGGCCCCCTATTTATTCCCAGCGTTGCAATAAACGTTTTTTGTTGCTAGTAAGCGCCTGTCCTGTGTGTTCTTTTCCTTTCGTCTCCGTCCTGTCGCGCTTTGGAACTCATCATGAATGTTTACCAACTTGCCCAACTTTTTGCCCTCCTCCGACAAGAGGAGTTATCTTCGTTTATACAAAGCCTAAATAAATGGCGGGGTTTAAATAGGGTCTTCACTCCGAGGAGGAGGGCCAGTTGAGTGAGAGGATATTTCGATGCAGGAAGTGTGTTAGTATGGGGAGGGTGAAGCTTTTTCAGGCATGATGGCTGTTAAAAATAATTAACCGATTAACCTTCAAAAGTCTAAAAATAATAAGGCCAGCTTTGCAGAAAAAAAATCATGGGGTGCAGAGCCTAGACAGGCAGCGAGATTGGGCGTAGCTTAGTTGGTAGAGCACTGAACGCAATATTCCGAGGTCATGGGTTCGAATTCCACGTGCGACATGTGGTTGTTTTTTCTCCAGCTTTCGACTCATTTCTCTTTCAGCAATAAAACATTTACGCTCTTATCTCCCATTGATCAGGAGCACAAAATAACACATCGCGCTAGCTGGTTCATCACAAGGCGGAACAGCGCAAGCTGCACAGGGACCAGAAAGTGGAGGAGACACCCACAGCGCTGTGTGTGTTCGTCTACTTTCCTGTCCCTGTGTAGCTTGCGCTGTTCCGCCTGGTGGCAGGAGCACAATTTAAAATAAATAGAAACATTCCCTCTTCTTTGGTTTCAATGACAGTTCACTCCAGTCATGTGTGTGTACATATATATACTCCACAAATTATTCTTCGCCATATGAACGGTAGGTGGTGTAAAAGTGGACAACGAGATAATGCTTGCCTGTTTATGAAAGCAACTCTGCATGATGTTTAGTCTCGGCGTTGTAAATATCTGAAGCAAAGCATTCGGCCATCGATGTGTTTTCAAACATGCGTCCCTTGAGTAAAAATATTTGGAACACTTATGCTTGAATAATGAGTATAGGTTGCTGCTCAAATACGCGAGCTATCGTCCATTAGGGAGGATTCCGCTGACATCAACATAGTTCGTACCGTGAATGATGCAGCAGCCCGAATGTATTTTCGTACGGAGGTTTCTTACCAGTACGGCATTTTCCGTCATTAATATGCCGTAAATAGTATGATTACAAGCACATACATTGAGCGAATGTTTTTGTTACTTGCGTCATTGTTTTCTCTCTTCCCGCATCACCTCGTACAAGGGAGAAAGTAAAAAGAAGGGAAAAAAAGGGCTTTGCGGTTGACTCCAATATTGGAGTAGAAATTATGTCCATTAAGGCCCCCTTATCTTCTGCAATTTCGCCCTCAGTTCCGGGTGGTTATGATGTTTCTTTCCTTTATCCATTTTCAGTCACAAAAGTCCACGTGCTTCACCTTTGGGGACGCTTCAATGAGCAGGTCTGGTCCTCAGCGAGCGGCCGCTTCCTTCCCGCTCTCATCTGTCGATCCCTGCCAGCGCAGAAACTCTTTTTCTTTGTATCACAACGTAGCTTTCGCGGTGTGGGAAGAAAACCTTGATTTATTTTGCTTCCGCTTCTTGGGAGACCTCTCGCACTGTCGCCATTCCAAAGAAAGCATACAAACGTCGCTCTTTCCCGTCAGTTAGAGAAGTACATTTTTCTTTCTTCCTCTTGGAAAGTGCCCACCGATCGTGGACGTTCCATTAGTTATGTGTTCGCGATTGCGCCCTGACATTGTTTTGACAGCGAGCCGTGGCCATAAGGTCATTCGCAGGGTACTCTGAGAAGAATGGACCTTATACCCAGAGTGGCCAGTCGTGTTTTTTGTTTGACTTGGTATTACTTTTTCCCCCCCAAATGGCCGCTATAGAAAAGAAGCAAAAAAAAAAACGTTCCCCAAGAAATATTTACCAAACTTCTGTAGGCGTCGCGGCTTTTCGTATTTCGGTCTCAAGTGGCTGAGACACCTTCTGTGCAAACGGAAATATACGGCAGTGAGCGTATGAATGATGAAAGCAAGTGGAATTATTTCCTGACTCTCACCCAGGCAGAAAGGAATCTGGCACAGAACGAACGCCATCACGTTATTAATAGAAAGAAAATACTGCCATTTACCTGAACTCGTTTTTTTTTTTGCACTGTTGAAACGCAAATAGACCACCACTTCGTTTGTTTACTATAATCAACAATATGCCCTTTCTGTCGAGAGATTTAGTATCATTAAGACATACATACTATCACGGTGTATAGAAACGCGAACAGCACGGCTCCGACGCACTCGGCCGTTTGAATTTTTTTGATGGCGGTTTTGCCTGGGTGATAAGAAAAATGCTTTACAAACATCCTAGAATGCGTCATGGACGACTCTAGCATCATTTTACTGCCACGGAAGTAAAAGCATGCTTAAAAGAAGGGCGAACAGCGCTGCGCCTAGGCTCTGCTGTGTTCCCATTCCTTTCCAGAGTGATAGCACACATTGATTAAAACGTTTGTGTTATTTGCGGCATCTGTTGTGCTAAAGATTGGCTCGTTTTTTTTTTTTGTCCCACACTTAAAAAACTCACTTCATCGCAGGCATCTATGTTTACACGCGAGGCCCTTATGAGGGTCTCTAGAACGCCTCAGCCAATTTCGTTATATTTAATTCCAATTTACTGAAACTCATGCATTGTTCTCGAGATACATCATACGCGTAGTTATTGCCAGGTAGCTTACATCATGATGACTAATAGACACCTAATTGAAATATTATACGACTGAGCAGACATGAACCTTTATTTAAATAATGACCTTAGAACATATGGTGATGTCACTAGCAGAGTTGTGGGCTTTCAGATAGGTTTAGTACTGTGCGTGCTTCGGACATGCCCTCAAGTGCTGACAGGAACCGCAGAAAATAAATGGCATGAACACCGAAGCCCACTTGTAGACTTTAGAATAGCGAGCTGGGAAATTCGAAAATTCTGTGAATTGGGTTCTGAAAGCTGTCCGACGAAGTTCATAGAACATCATGAAAAACTTAAATTTGCTTACCTAACCTGCGAAAACTAAACTAAACAAAAGAAGGGAAACTTAAACTCAGCCTTACTGGTATGACGCTTTAGACTAACGGGTTATTTCCCTTATATACAGAAGGTCGTGCTCTACTTTATATTCTTGGTGGTGCAGCGGCTCAGCGAAGCGCAACTTCTCTGCGATGGCAGGTGCTTCTAGCGGTGAGCCTTGAGTGTCCCAGGTTGCTCTTCCCGAGCGACCAATCAATCATTCACCTGCCACGTGGGGAACTTGCTAACTACCCTGTGGGCAGGATGTAGTGACGCCGCAAGGTCAGGCGACCTAGGTGGACCAACAACTACCTAGGTTTCTCTCTGGGCTGCACCTACCAGACAACGTTCGTGATTTTTGCTCACAACACCAAGACCGGATTTTCTGGACAACGGGGCCTTTAACGCTACCAGGTTGAAACTTTGAGGCAAATATTTTTAACGTGGGCAACTTTCCGCGAATTGAACCTCGGATAAGGGCCCGTCTTAAAACGATGCTGTTCAAAATAGATTTTGAGAGAAAACTTATCTCCAGCAGCCTAAACCACAAGTCAACAAAAGCCGCCAATCATACAAAGCCTGTTCTCTGTACACGCGCAACTATCTGATGAATATATTAAAATGGAAGCGTGCTGTGTGTCCGTTTTGTTCTGACTGAAATCGCTTTCCTGGCACGCACGGCACAACTGCAATTGCTAAAGTAGGTGCGTTGAAAAATCGCGATTTCTGTTCACTGGTCGGTACCCACTTGTTTCCGATTGGATGAGAGCGGGGTCATTATTTTCGGAAAACGAGGCCTCGATCGATGAATGTTGCTGACTGCTCACCGAAGAGTTCGTTTGCTGCAACGTTTTAGGTGCACAAGGTGTCCTCGGACGGCATAACGGAGCCTAAGCCTTCGCTAATGGGTCGGAAGTTCGGTTCACCTTCGTTTCTGTCTACTTATCCGACCGACCATTGCAGCGCGATAGACTGCACTCTTTCGAAATCCAGGGTTATAGATGGCGGTGACACGGCGCTAATTACGAACCGTGGGCCCCCTCGTTAGCGAATACTGTGTCTCCGAGAGAGGCCAAGGGATTTCATGCGTCGCGACCACATTCCCAATTGTCTCTCGTTAAAGAGCAGAAAACTCAGCCCGAGCTGAAAATGCGTAGGTTCTGCGCTGTAGCAGATATGATGGTTGGTATGGTCTAAAATGATATACCTGAGGAATAGACAGTGCTATGTCCGCACTGCTGAAATAAAGAAGAGATGTAGTTTTACGTACTTAGATTTCGTAAGGCTTTTTTAACTGAGCGGCATGAGAGCAGCGTGTAGATGAAAATAAAATCGGATATTTGTATTCAAATTGCACCTCACTCACATATCGATGTAAATTGTTTCTGAGTAGGCTTCCATACTTCTGCCATGCTGTTTCGCAATCAAATATTGCAAAGGGAAAGAAGTCTTGTGCCCAAGATGCTAAAACCGTAGACACGCTAAGAGTGGCGCAGATTGTTCTGCATTATTCAGGACTACAACTGTTCGACTTTTAAAAATAGATGTTTTTGTGGGTTGCACAGGCCTCTCAGAAGTCGCAGCTACGGCGGTAGAGTCTAATCCATGAAGTACACAGGGTGGAATGCCAGGACAGAGTTCGGGGGAGAGGTCTGGACTTGGGCTGCGATTAAGCATGCCGCGATGTCGGCGCTCGACCAAGTTTTCCCCGATTTAGCGCGGCGGCAGTCACGGAACGAAGACAGCGCGGAGCGTACGGGAGCAGAAGGCAATGAAATGTCAAGATAAAGCCGTGGTTGGATGGATGTAAGATAGGAGCGCCCCCTTTGAAACGGGGTGGTGGCAGTGCCACCATGCTCGGCTTTCTTTCTTAATTTTCGTTTAACTAAATTGAAAATTGTCATTAAAATTTGCGAAGTTCTTTCAATACGGTTTCCGACACTTCGAACCTTATGTCACCTCACTGCTTTTCAGCCACAAATCTTCTAATCGCTTTTTGCTGACTTCCACCGCAGCCTTACTTACATAACCATTGATATCTCGAATCGAAACCTTAAGGCGTGAGGAGGAGTGACTGTGCCTGCATCGACATCGGGATCGATAACATGACAGTTGCGCGTGAGGTGTGCAATTGTTTCCACACACCATCCGCACACAGTATGTATGTCGACACAAGCGCACCCTACGCGTGTCGCGTCCATATTTCAAACACCCCAGACTGCGCAATGCAAAGCGCCAGCGCCGCTTGATGTTATCAGCACAATAGTGCAAATCCTGATATTGCGAATTATCCGCTATCTATTTAGACATTCGCCTGAAACAATTTGTCATCCCATTTTCGGGCCTTTCAACGGCGTGATTTCTCTTTTGGGCATTATTTGTCTAGCCACTCTCGAAGGCGAACAGTGTACACTTGATGCATTCCTACGTCGACTATATCGCTTCTTTCGATTAAAGCACGCCCGTGCGAAATAAGAGCTAGCTTTTATACGAAGCTGTTAGAGAATTTCTGTTGTTGTGCCCTTGGAGAAAGGCGCATGTTCAACAGAACCGCTTTAGAATCGTCGTCAGAGGTCTCTAACGCTTTGCAAGTAGCTACGGTGACATTCCAATCATTTTTGGTCTGTGCTACTTGGTTAGAATACAGGTTATATTTTTTTCATGACATGTAGTCCCAGATGACGAACCAACTACAGTCAACGTCTTATGTGTTTCCGACATTGATGCTCAGCTTTAGCAGCGATGATGTCCGTTGTGCCTGCTTTATTTCGACGGCTGAGGTTTTTGACGTCTCTCTACCCGGATTTGTAGTAGCCTGCAATCACAATGGGCGTGGTTCAACTGTAGCATGCATGTGCATAGGTTATTTGGTGCGCCTGTAGTTTTGATCGACAGGAGAAATCAGACCAAACGTGTGAATGGTGAAAACCCCGAATTCAGCTCGCGGCCATTATGGCAGCGTCAGCAGCAGCACTAGCTTGGGTCATTGCTTTGAACAATGGAAAACGTAAATATGATCAACTGGAGCCCTTTTATGACATAACCGCCGATGGTTTCCGTCGTCATTTATGCCTGCCGAATAACGCCGTTGTGCCGGCTGAGCGGCGCGCTAGGCGACGTCTCACATCTGCGGACCCTGGGTGGTTGGCCTCAATGTATCACGGCGGAAGACCAAGTCCTTAATGTGCCTTCCAATTCTACAGTCCATAGCAAATAAGCGGGCTATTCTGAGTTGTTTTAGAAGGGAAGACTTCGACTCATTGTGCAGAAGTGGTGGCTTGCATTTTACAAGACTGGGATCGACTGTACTTGTATATTAAGGATTGTTTCCTTCTTCGCCGCACCATTATGAACGCCGTGTGATGTGTCGACGTACCATACATTCAAATGAAGATTCCTTAAATGCTAAACCTTGACTTCATCATAGAGTCAACGAGATTAACTCGCGTGAGCTGGGAGAACTACAAGAGGAAATGACTGCGTACGTTCACTCGTTCAAAATGTTTGACAGTTGTGTGTATACCCAGAATTAAACCAGCCAAATTTATCGCATTGATCACAGAAAGTGAAAGACCTGGACAATTCACTAGCCGTAAGTCCCCAGGTAGGTTGTCTTTCACTACAAAAAAATTGAAGTGTAAAGGCTAGTATAGACATAAAAAAAACACTGGTTTGTTAAGGCACGTTAGCGTGGTGTCTTATGTCTGCAAGTCCTTTATTTTGTGAATGAGTTGCATGCTCGCGCACTTCTACGTTGTGAAATAAATTTGCGGCCCAAGAAAAAGCTACACATCGGTGTGCTGCGGAATGTTGAAACAAACGTCAACGTGACAGCTGAAATGCGTTCAAAATGTAAGAAGCGAGCTGGGCTTTCTGCCATCAACACCGCAAATCCCACACCCCATAAACCAAACCAAACCAACCACTTCAAAATGAGCTCCAGTGAAGCTGTTTAATAATAATTAACGGTAGTTCTCTTAATGAAAATATTAAAAAAATAGACAAGATCTAAGCTTCCGCTTTTGCCCAAAGTGCGCGAAGAAGCTGCAAAAATTAGTAAGTGGGAAAATCAAAGGCTCACATGCGTTGTGTGACATTTTTAAATGGAATGACAAATTTAATACATGCCGGCCCACTTAACGTTGATTGACAGGCTATTTTTCATTGATATATTTCGCACGTATCCAAGGCGAAATAATGGCCATTAGTGACCGCAACGATAGCCCAGTTGTTTCAGCACCCGCCTTGCATGCGTGACGTTCGGGGTTCAATTCATAGCGCCACCGTTTACCCACCGTCGATACTAATGAGTACGTTTCCCCTGCCCGGTGCTATGCTTATTTGGAGCTAAATGCTCGGGAAGTCCTTGGGAAATCGGTATTTGACGCCACCTTGAGTAGGAGAAAAAAACTTGCGCCACGGCTCTCTTTGGCCACAGAAACCCTTGCACCAAAAAATCATCATCATTCACACAATAGCGGCCGTTTTTGACAGTACGAGGTCTGATAGAAAAGTATCCAACCTTTTCCCTAAGAAAAAAAAAACTGGCATAACTGGAGCGTTGGAAACCTAATCACCTTCAAAGTAGTCTTCTTGGGACTCCACATACTCCTCCCAGCGGTGCTGCCATTGTTGGAAGTATTCCGAAAAGGCCCCTTTCGGAATGGAGTTTAGCTCAGCTGTCGTTGCAGCCATAATGTCCTCTCTTGTCTGAAATCGCGCTCCTTTCGATGGCCTCTTGATTTTGGGAAATATCCAAAAGTCACAGGAGGCCATATCAGGACAGTAAGGAGTCTGCTGAACTACAGCAGTCTGGTTTTTCGCGAAAAAAGTGTGAATTTAGTGCGAGGAATGTGCAGGAGCATTGTCGTGATTGATGCGCCGCTTTCCTGTTGACCTTAACTCCGCTCTCTCGCGCTGCACAGCACCACGCAGGCGACGGAGGACATCCCTGTAGTACTCATTGGTCATTGTTTGACTCTGTGGGGTGCGTACGCGTGGTGTACCACACAGAGGGAGTCAAAGAAAGCAGTCAGCATCACTTTCACATTGCTGCGCACTTGGCGGGCCTTCTTTGGTCTTGGTGACGTGGAATGCTTCCATTGTGACGACTGGGATTTGGTTTCCGGGTCGTACCTGTACACCCAAGACTCGTCACCAGCGATTATGGTGTTGCTAAAGTCGGGGTTGCTGTTTGTGGAATCCAGCATATCCTGTGAGACTTCAACACGAAGCTGCTTTTGCTCCACCGTGAGCAGCTTCGGCACGAATTTTGCCGCATCTCTATCCATCGCCAAATCTTCGGTGATAATGGAATGTGCAGAAAAACTGGTGATGTCCACCACTTCCGCAATTTCTCTGATAGTCACACGACGGTCCCGCATCACCACAGCGTTCACTTCGGCAATGACCTGGTCATTTGGGCATGTTGATGGCCGACCAGACCGTGGCTTTCTCTGCACCGATGTGCGGCCGTCTTTAAACCAATTGTACCACTGCTTAATCTGTGTGCTGCTCATAGCATTGTCACCGAAAGCTGTCTGAGTATTCCGATTGGTTTCCACTTGACTGTCGTCTAATTTCTGGCAAAATTTGATGCAGTAGCGCTGCAGCTGTCGCTCCGCCATTTTCCTTGCAATAAAAAACCGACGAGAGCACTGCGCACTGCCTCACTTGAACGCTGCGTGCCAGTGACTGACGCTATCGGCAGGCGGAAAAAAATTTGTGCATGCGCACGAAGGTGCAGGGTAGGCTGGCGCAAGCGTGCTTGTTTCAAATCCATCAGGTGTTCGCGAAAAAAATAAAGTCGGATAGTTTTCTAACAGACTTCGTATACCGAACTTGAGCGTAGCTAACGATAAAAGGAAAGAAGCTGCACCGCTTTGCAGGTTCTTTTGTTTTATCGACAGCTACGCTCAAGTTCGGTATACTGTCAAAAACGGCGGGTGCACAAAAACAGGCAACTTGTCGCCGCTTCTGAGATGCCGCTAGAAACGCTGCGTCACCGCGTTTCTTCACATGACTGCGCAAAACTAACCCGCAGGTCTTCCGCAGAAGGAGGATTGCCGTGGTTATATATGGGGTGAGGTCAACTCTAATCTGTGTTTTCTGAGTAAAGATAACCACAATTCACCTCACTGTGAAGGTATTCGGATTGGTTAATAAGGCAGTATGATAATATGTCACAAGGCAGAAAGTGCGGGCACAGCATTAATGATTGGCATGCTTCTAGGAAGTAAAAATCTGCCGCTTGTCACAGATTTTCTCAACTTCATAGCACGGCAGTGACCTCCTCTTGTGAAGTACAGCGACTACCATATTAAGCATTCTATGACTCTCTCGCCTTCGCGGACAGTGTCTCAAGAACAATTCGAATTGCATAGAGAGACTTCCGCCCACAGCGCCTCGAGTCCCAATTTGCCCGCCGTGTCACTTATCCAGGCCGCCGTCCTGCAAGAAATTGGCTACTTGGATTTGCCTCCAGTGGAATTTTCTGTGAACATGCCTTCGTACCGCCACACTCCCGCAGATGCTTCCTTCCCCACCTTCTCCAGCACTACTCTTGCTGCAATCCCGCGGAGGGGTGCATAGCACCCAAAAAACAAATCTTCTTCCACCACCCTTGTGTCGACCATAAATTCTCTGACATTGCCGCAACCAGTGTCCTTCGCCTCATCGCGGCGACCTCTCCAACAGCTTCCACCGTCGAGATCTCCCGCGCCGCTTCCCACTGAACAATATTTCCTGCCGCAACCTTCACCTAGCCTAATCTGGACGCGAGTACAGAAATGCTCCGTTTTTCAAACGTCTGAACGCAATTTGGACGGGACGCATTCTTTGTTACTTAGCTGTCGTTTCCTGATATTTTAAACGCAATATTCCAACCAATTGAAGGCGCCGTTCTTTCCCTGCTTCTTTGATAATTAATTACAGGTGGAGCCTTTCTGCAGTTTTTGTACATGCAGAAGATTAGGCTTTCTCACTCTTCATTGTAAAATTCTATAAAGGCTTTACGAAGGTTTGTTCCTGCGAAGTCGAAATGTCGCTTCTTCGGCACTTGATTCAATCCTCGCGCCGTCATATGCGATATGTTGAGCTGGGTCTCTTACGGCCGTGGTAAATGTACGACCTAATTGAAGCTTACATATTCTATAACCTCTTAGAGCTAGTGTGAGCTGCTGCGAAATATTTTTAATCGAAATCATGAAAGGAGGCCTGTGTTGAAATTATCCATACTGAGAAATCGTTTGATCTCGCTTGAGAGATTCGTTCTGAAGTTACGAGGTTTCGAATTAGGCTGAAAGCATTCCTTTTAATCTACGGTTCTCGTAATTGGCAGCGCACGTGGCTGACACATTTAAGATTCGAATAGTACATTGAACTCGCGAGAAGGGCGCCTGGGAATGGCCTTCTACGAAGTTCATTTTGAGAATGCAATGGAGGCAGGGTGGCAACATTTTAAGACCATGTCCTGATCATCCTACATTAAATGTGTAGTTTCATGGTCCCCACCAGGTTCTTTCCTCCATTTTTATTCAATGTAAGCCTTTCTTTACTTCATTTTTGATTAACAACGGCATGTCCAATGCGCCCACACCACTGACTTCATCATTAGCATACGAACTATTTCGTTCAGTATTATATTACTGCTGATTATGATTATATGGCTATTAGCAGAGCCAAGCTACGTCTACCTCCCCCTAAACTAGCTGTAATATACCAAAGTTAACAACTGTAATTATTCGAGCTGCTTACTCCGATATCCACCAAACTGATATGTTAATGTCGCAGGCGTCGTTAATGAATGGTTGTGACACATTATTATAGACACTTGCGCCCATTCAAAAAGCCTCCATGAAGTATGTCGTCCATTGAAATGAATATCCTAAACAACCAAGACAGAGTTTTTACGATAAGTATCTAGTAAATAGGGATTCTTTCAGTGCATATAAAGGAGCATTATTATGCAACGTAAACGGAAGCTGAGCTCAATGAAGTGCATTTCGTCGGTAGCCATTGTCCTATAAAAATTTAAAGGCCTTCTTGAGTTTCTCATGGCAGTAGGTTTCCATGACTGAGCGTCTTTCTCGCGTTTTTAATGCGCTGGCACCAGAGTCTCCACTTAGCCGCTTTGCCGTTGCCTGCGCGGTCCATTTGTGAGCTTGATGCCACCTGCCTGGGTGGCAGGGGAGCCACCTAGAACTTGTGACCTTGTGACGAAATCACAACCTGCCACTCATACTGTGAAAAACTGCGCACCGTTGTTTGGCAGTTTAATTATTGATTAATCACGAGAGATTACTCGGCAAGACCTACCTGGGTCTCGCCAACCCTTTAGTGGCGCATCACTTTACCATAGCACCTCTGCGCTTATGAGGACTCCGAGCGATCTCTGACTATGAAGAAAAGAAAGACCAAGTCTGCATATTTGGGCAACAACTCATTAAGCGCTATCGCATCATACCTTTAAGGAGGAGCTTAAGTGTCCCCTGAGTTTTAGTACGTTGGCGCGAACGCGCTCCTCTGTACGATTTAGCCGATCTTTCTCTGACGCCTCCTTGACATTTAGAACAGAACCTCGACCTGAAACCCGAAGTGAAAATTGATGATCTAAGGGATCTAATTCTGCTTTGTCCTAACCACGCAAATCGACCGTCGTTGTTTTGTTTGCGTCGTAAGTGCAGATAATATGCGTTGAAGGTCATTTCGAAATAACGAGGCCACTTCGACTTTTGTGTTACAAACAGTTTCAGATGCTGGGTTGCGGTTGCATTAAAAGAACACAGTAGTAACTCCTTTACTTTTTCCCCGCAGCTTCCTCCGAAGCGAGGTTTCCAAAACGGTGGACCTTTTGAAATGAACTCGTTTCAAGACAACTATGCATTTTGTCTAGTGAACAATCAGCGAGCATGGTCTTGAGCTACTGCTGAGTGGAGGTCACTGCAGAGTTATCGAGGCACGGAATTTCAGTGTGGTTTTGGTAACTCCAAATCTTTTGCGGACAATTAAACCTCGTTAGCCATCCTTGGCATCGTACGATGCCAGTCACAATTAACGTGCAAGAACCGAACACATGTACGCAGCGCTCGTATCCAGTGTTTTAATCGGCTGTCAATAAGACCAGTGAACTGGAAGGGCATATCTAAATGCCACAAAGACACGGAGCTTACTCTTGTAGCATCAAGTTGGTGAAGACTTTAGTTTCCCATGGATGTTAGTAAACTACAGGAGGAAGGATGCTTCCGTCGTTTCGAAATGCGCTACATGCTCCTGAACATTTGTTCACTCTGCAGCAGCGACGCTGAGCCGTCTCTCTTTGCTCTATTGCAATCAGCGCTGCACTGCACGTGTCAAGGCTTACACGAAAACGAACTTCAGTAAATTGTCGCACTGCTCAAAGAGATCGAAATCGTTGTTGTCACTTGTCCTCGAAAATCTGACGCTTCTGGTTAGCATTCAAATACTTTATTTTGCTCTCCATGCTGGCCGTTTGAAAACTGCCGACATGCTTTTTATCGCCGTCAGAATACTAGGCAGGTTGCCAAATTTCTTAGATTCGGTAAGAGCCTGTGGTTCAGATTGAAGGCCCTCTCACCATTCGCAAAAAGTGGAATCTAGTTCACTGGCTCCTTTGAACTTCCTCAGTTGTGCAGCTTTGTCTAGGCGAGTGGCTTCTTTTATTTGGAGGCACACTGCAGGCTGTTTGTTGCTTCTGTGGTGCCCCTAGACCGCCTTTTGTGGTGTCAGCGGTGTAATCGGTTTCGTTGCTTTTGCGCGTCGCTTTGACTACTTTGACCGGGCACTATAACAGGCGCTGGTGCCATGCCGTCGCGAAAAGACGTCGACATGCTCATTGGAACCGTCTCGTTGGCTGCGAATGGGTGGCAACGGCCTTATAAGACAAATCTTGGGCAAATCTCATCAGCCTTTTTTTTCTGGGTGTGCCTGTACGAGCGCAGTGAATTCTCTGCCCCTGGAACAGTGAATCTCTATAATGCGTTGGACGCCACTTAATTGTGCTAGGTCACGAAGTAAAGGCTACAATATTCGTTTTATGTCTCGTACAGTTTTGCCTGTTCTCCGCTTTTCGGACGGCGACAAGATATCAAAGTATAATGGAGTTGCAACCCAACAGAAGGCGCCGCAGGTATGGGCAGTATGGCTTCTGAAGAGTTTCAGAAGGGCATCTTTTCTTTTAGGATGGGGGCGGTTCTTGAGGGTGGAGGCAAAGCTGTAGTCGTTTTTGATGTTTATTTGTGGTGTACAAATCTCCCGGAGTACTATCGACGTTTATGACTCCAACACATATGACAAAGGTGAGAAAATTTTTCTACCCATAGGATGCGCAGGAAAATCCCCGCGGCTCCTGGACGAACTGATGAAAGTTGCGTGCACAAGGTCGGCAGCCGCAGACGAATACACGAAGGTCTCGGGATCTGTCGACCACTCCGGTAACCTGAGCCATTCAAGCAGCCATGCAGCGCTTTTGATGCTTTAGCATCGGAGCATGTGCTGTCCCACTTTGCTAAGAAATACCTATATTCGGAGCGCTTATGCGAGGACTGCATGAAGTAGAAAATGGCAGAGCACCACCGGCATTTCATGCTTAGATTTGGGCAACAAGGTGTCTATTCTATATGTTTGCTCTTAGAGAAGCCGCAGTATGGGAGAAAACTGCGAAAGAATGCGGGAAGAGAGCAATGCTCGCTTGACCCACCACGCGACTCCTAAAGTTTCGCTTTATGAGTGTTTGGCGTAAGTTTGGAAGCAAACCTAGTTTTGTTTTATATCCCAGGCCCCTCTGCCTCTTTGCAAGATCCATCACTCACAGGAGCACCCCTGGTAAGAAAGTTCTAGAGGGCTGGGAAGGTGGGGGGGGGGGGGGGGGGGGCTCAGAAAAAAAACATTTACCTCTGTGCTGCTACAGAGACGAAGTCTCTACATGGCATTCGTCGGAATGGCAGCTAACGTGCGGCAACAATTTTCGCACACCGGTGGTGACCATAACTACGAGACGACAATACATGCACGGTTATTCCTTTATGGCACTGTCTAAAGTTCAAAAAGCGAGTTTCCTTATTAAGAAATAGTACCTCATGCTAAAAATTTTGTCCTTGAAAAATTGAGGTTTACACCGGTCTTCCGTATAAAGAAGTTCATAACAGTAAGTACGAGTATACATAAAAACTGCCATTAATAAAAATAATAGCTCATCTTAACTGAAATTGCTGCTATGGAACTACGAAGTTTAGAAAAAAAGTTCGGCATGGACATGGCGTGCCGCGCTTTTTTTCAAATTCCGTAGTTCTCTAGACGCAACTCAGTGAAGGTGAGCTATTATTTTGATAAATCGCAGCACGGACATGACGTGCCGCGATAAAGAGTAAGCCTACCAGGTTATTCGCGTGTGTCTCAACAAAAGCGTGAAGCGTGCGAAAAACTAACATTCAAACTGCCACCTGTCAGTGGGGCGGAAAACACTGATTGCTAAACTGTCATTCCGAAAGTGTCATTACACTCCTCAGGCTTTGAATGACTATTTTAAAATATAGATTTCTGAAGATTGTTCAGTAGTGTGGATGACCGCTAAGAACAACAAAATATTACGACCAATTAAACGTGCAGTGACTGCGGCCACGGAGCGACTCGAACCGCCCAACTCGCAAAAAGCCAACCATAGCAATGCAGTTCGGTTAAGAGTGTCCTGCCGGATGATCACTCACACGCTGGTCGATGCCGCCTAGGTTATTTATAGTTTCTGTCATTTACTACTTTTGCGCAGTGTTTCCCGATGTATTGTTGACGAAAAAACTAGCGCTCAAGACAAGGACACAACGAAGACGGCAACATATGCGTTGTGTTGTTGTCTTCGCTGTGTCCTTGTCTCGAGCGCTACAGTTTTTCATCATGAGCAACCAACTCTCCCAAACATCCACCCTGATCAAGTATTGTTGATCGCTGACCTCACGTGAGCACTTGAGAGCCTCAGTGGAAGCTCAGCTGCAGGTTGGCTAAAAAGCTATAAACCACGCTGCCTTTTGGGGAGCGGCAATAGTTGTCTCGCGTTCTTGAATAGTAACATAAAATATTCTTTATGAATCACATACTCTATTGAATAAATTATCACTCTCGACAGTGCACATACAATGGCAGTGTATCTCCATATCAGTTTATAATATGCGACCAACGATTGCACTCAGTGTGCTCATCAAGTAGGACTTGTTGGCTATCAACTGAGCTCACCGCGTCCTCGAAATGCTGAACGCGCGCGCGAAAGCGAAAAGTACAGCCTTTGTCAAAAGTTTGGAGCCCAGGGGGTTTGCTTCTGAAGCACACTGTCTGGCTCGTAATGCATCTCTAGCGCTCCAAATTTCCTGAAGGTAAGAAGATTTCTGGTCCTGCCTCCTCCAATGGCTAGGACTACCACGAATGTTACAGGAGTCCCACTGCGAGGCTTAGAAGCAAACCCCCTGGGCTCCAAACTTTTGACAAAAACTATACATGTCGACGCATGCGAGCTCTCATGCCTCGGCAAGAGCACTCGCACTATTAACTTTCATTAACTGCTTAGGCACAAGAGTCCTGAAATTTCAACCTTTTTTAGCGCTACTCTTGCCAGCACGATGCACCTTCATAGTTATGTTTGAGAGCTAGGTTTGAACGAAAGGTGGGGATTCTTAG
Organism: Amblyomma mixtum; assembly: GCF_055824585.1. Lineage (NCBI taxonomy): Eukaryota > Metazoa > Arthropoda > Arachnida > Ixodida > Ixodidae > Amblyomma > Amblyomma mixtum. The sequence continues at coordinate 31,447,828 of NC_143015.1, forward strand.
GTCCGCAACAGCCGCCTCTCGGCCCCACCGAATACATTGGTTATTGACGGGTTCAGAGGGGAACTGAGACTGTAAATGTTTTATTGCAATGACCATGCGACTTTTTTTGCAGCCATAACGCAGCTGGTGAATGAAGTGCACTACTTTGCTGTCTGTAGTGATGTATTGGGAAAAATGCGGGAATAAAGCGAAAAGCTCTACACTTTGGGATGGGCATGTCAGCAGCAGACACGGCAACATGCTAAGCAATCCCTTTTGCTTTGCACTTCAGGTCTTTCTCGGAGCCCTGCTAGCGCCGCGTGAGTGGTATCAAGCGACCGTGCGAACCATGTTCAAAGATTCGATGCCGTATCAGCAGTACTGCTTTCCGACGGAGTCATCACTGAACCAGACCAACCTTGGCTATCAGCTTCCACACCTTTGACGACATCGGGTACGTCATGTCACGTGGCTCATCCATCGACTATAAATCTACCACCGGAGCTTTTCTTCGCCAGTGGGCATGTCAGCAGCAGACACGCAACATGCTAAGCAATCCCTTTTGCTTTGCACTTCAGGTCTTTCTCGGAGCCCTGCTAGCGCCGCGTGAGTGGTATCAAGCGACACGTGCGAACCATGTTCAAGGATTCGATGCCGTATCAGCAGTACTGCTTTCCGACGGAGTCATCACTGAACCAGACCAACCTTGGCTATCAGCTTCCACACCTTTGACGACATCGGGGACGTCATGTCACGTGGCTCATCCATCGACTATAAATCTACCACCGGAGCTTTTCTTCGCCAGTGGGCATGTCAGCAGCAAGCACGGCAACATGCTAAGCAATCCCTTTTGCTTTGCACTTCAGGTTGGTAATCTCAAATATGAACATTGTTATCGATGTGACGATCGTTTTTTAGTGCTGCTGCCCTGCCCACTGAGCGTTGAGTGCTTTCTGTCTTGTGTTATTACATTATCGAAATATCTGTTGTCTTGTGGCGATACTGAAGCAAATCCTGGTCCAACTGAAAAAGAGATGCTATCGGAGTTACTAGCAGGCCAGGGTAAGATTACTTCAACAATGGAGGGCCTACAGGCATCACAAAACAAGATAGAAGACAAGCTTTCCTCTTTAACTGAGCGGATTGACGGTATTGAGAGACAGTTATCCGGCCTAAATGTCTTAGTCACGAAGGTGAGAGATATGGAATCTACCATACCAGAACTTCAGGGGCAGCTTACTTTAGTTAGAAACCAGATGGATGACTTAGAAAACAGAGGTAGAAGAAATAACCTTATCATTTACGGTATAGAGGAGGACAGCATTGAGTCTAACCATGAACTGGAAGAGAAAGTAACAAACGGCGTTTTTCAGGAAAAGCTGGGTTTAACGGTAAGTGGGGTCGAAAGATGCCATAGAATGGGTAAAAATGAAGCAAGCAAGGTGCGACCTGTCATTTTAAAACTCCTCGACTTCCGTGAAAAAATGTCCATATTACAATCATGTCATAAGCTCAAAGACTCCGGCATATCAATAGCTGAGGATTATTCAAAACGAGTTCGAGAAATACGTAAACAATTATGGAAAAGCTGTGAAGAAGAGAGAGACGAAGGAGCCAAAGCAAAGTTATTATTCGATAAACTAAGCGTTGATAACGTCCTATTTGGTTGGGACGAAGCGAAAGGTTCTCGCTTCAGGCTTAAAAAGAAATCAAACTGACTTCTCACCAATAAACCTCGGACCCTGAAAATATTAAAAGTTAATTGCAGGAGTGTTATAAACAAGACTGCTGAGTTGGAGGCTCTTTTGCTTTTGCACGATCCAGAAATTGCGGTTTTGACTGAGACTTGGCTTAACGACACAGTATTTGACAGTGAGTTTGTACCCATTGGCTACAGTTCGTACAGAAAAGACCGTGATGGTAGAGGTGGAGGCGTTAGCATACTCTTTAAGTCAACCTTACGAATTTTCCCAATGTCTGATATACCCAATGTAGACTGTATTTTTTGTAAAGCATACTATGGAAATGAAAGAAGCCAACAGCCACAGAAACCAAGGGGCACAGGGGATTTTTTTTAAATTAATTTATTTTATTTTGTGGTGTTGATCAATTTAGAATATTACTGAACATGTCATCGCTTAAAGCTAATTTATTAGAAAAGCAGAAGAAAAAACAACCACTGCCGCCGGTGGGATCCGAACCCACGACCTCCGAATTACGCGTCCGGTGCTCTACCTCTGAGCTACGGCGACGGCTGTCAAATCTTCTGCTTTCGGGGGTATTTATGTTTACAAGTAACCTAACCTTGAGAGTGTTCATCAGCGCCACCCACGTTCATAAGCGGCGAACGTAGAACGTCCTGAGTAACCGCAGGTAGTGACGTAGAACGTCATCGAACGGAGAGGGTGGAAGCTGCGTGAGAACCCTCTTATGCTTCCTATGGAGTCAAGGCTGCCAGAACCGAGGCCCTCGCTAAGCAATTAAGCAAACAAGGGAAGGGGATGAGGGGCTCGTTATAAATATGAAAGAAGCCAACAGCCACAGAAACCAAGGGGCACAGGGGATTTTTTTTAAATTAATTTATTTTATCGTGTGGTGTTGATCAATTTAAAATATTACTGAACATGTCATCGCTTAAAGCTAATTGATTAGAAAAGCAGAAGAAAAAACAACCACTGCCGCCGGTGGGATCCGAACCCACGACCTCCGAATTACGCGTCCGGTGCTCTACCTCTGAGCTACGGCGACGGCTGTCAAATCTTCTGCTTTCGGGGGTATTTATGTTTACAAGTAACCTAACCTTGAGAGTGTTCATCAGCTCCACCCACGTTCATAAGCGGCGTTCATAATTGCTTAGCGAGGGCCTCGGTTCTGGCAGCCTTGACTCCATAGGAAGCATAAGAGGGTTCTCACGCAGCTTCCACCCTCTCCGTTCGATGACGTTCTACGTCACTACCTGCGGTTACTCAGGACGTTCTACGTCCGCCGCTTATGAACGTGGGTGGCGCTGATGAACACTCTCAAGGTTAGGTTACTTGTAAACATAAATACCCCCGAAAGCAGAAGATTTGACAGCCGTCGCCGTAGCTCAGAGGTAGAGCACCGGACGCGTAATTCGGAGGTCGTGGGTTCGGATCCCACCGGCAGCAGTGGTTGTTTTTTCTTCTGCTTTTCTAATAAATTAGCTATAAGCGATGACATGTTCAGTAATATTCTAAATTGATCAACACCACAAAATAAAATAAATTAATTTTAAAAAAATCCCCTGTGCCCCTTGGTTTCTGTGGCTGTTGGCTTCTTTCATATTTATAACGAGCCCCTCATTCCCCTTCCCTTGTTTGCTTAATACTATGGAAATGTTAGATATGTTACTGCAGCAATGTATAGTCCCCCTAGTTCTACCGTTTCCGTTCTAGACGATCTCAAACAATATTTGTACACGAATGTCAAACTTGGTGATCGTATTATATTGTCACGTGATTTTAATTTACCTAATATAGACTGGTCGACGTTCTCACTTGAAAAACATGACGCTTTAGGTGAAGCAATGTTGGACATTGCTTTTTCCTTTGATTTATTGCAAATTGTGGAACAAAGCACAAGAATGCAGGGCAGTTCTCAGTCAGTCCTTGACCTATTTTTTGTCAGCGGATCAATAGGCGCAGATACAAATTACGAAATAGTACCTCGAATTTCGGACGACGAAGCTGTCCTACTCACCATTGCTGATGCCGTCTTGGATAGCAAGCCTAAAATATCCATCTTACCCAAACCTTTCTAGAGCCGATGATGTATCAATCATTGACATACTTTCGCTTAACTTCGATGCCTTTTCAGATAGCACGGATGATGTGCATTCGCTTTGGTGCAGGTTTAAAAAATTAGTAAAAGAGTGCATTGACCGTTTTCTCCCGCTGATAACTAAAAAGAACAACGGCAGGAACCCCTGGATCTCCCGTGAGACGTTACGACTCCAAATTCAATTGAAGCGTCTTAAGAAAAGATTAAAAATCCATGCTGCACAGGCGGTCAAAAAAAAGATTGACGAAATTTCCTCCCGCCTTAAAAATCAAGTATATGCCGATAAACAATGCTACTATGGTGAATCACTGCCCAGTTTCATAACTACAGCTCCAGAAAAGTTTTGGCGTTCTATTTCTCCGACTTCCAAGGAATGCGATGTATTTCATGTTGATGGTGAAGATGTGTGCGATGGCAAGGAAATGGCAAATGCATTTAATAAACATTTTAAGTCCGTCTTTACTAAAGATAATGGCGTAATGCCGTCTTTCGAATAACCTACGTCACCTATACCCGATGTTAAAATAAGTGAAACAGGAATACTAAACATGCTTTTAAATTTGGACATTAAAAAGTCTTGCGGTCCGGACAACATTCCAAACACATTTTTAAAGCGGTATGCAGAATGGACCTCAAAATACCTGCACGTTCTGTTCACGAGGTCATTGTGCGAGGGACAAGTGCCGAGCGACTGGAGGACTGCCAGAGTGAAGCCAGTTCATAAGGCAGGAAAAAAGCAGTGCATTCAAATTTACCGCCCAATTTCTTTAACATCTACGGTATGTAAACTTTTGGAACACATAATTCATAATCATATCTCAGAATTCTTGGAGAAATATAATATACTTACGAAGCATCAACATGGTTTCCGAAAAGGCTACTCTACAAATACCCAATTGGTTCTAACAGTGGATGACTTTGCTAAAGCAATTAACAATGGGAAACAAATAGACGCTGTTTTTATGGATTTTTCAAAGGCTTTCGACAAGGTGTCTCATAAAAAGTTACTTCACAAATTAGGCGCAGTACTGAAAAATTCTCAACTAATTAACTGGCTTGCTGCTTATCTTGAGAACAGAGAACAATTTGTTGTTTTTAATGACCACCATTCAGAACGACTTTCAGTTGGCTCTGGCGTCCCGCAGGGCTCGGTGCTTGGACCTCTTTTGTTTCTTTTGTTTATTAATGATGTACTGCATGGTATTGTTTAGAAACGTGTTGTCTTTAACTGTTTATACGTTCCATGGATCTAATTTGTATTATATGCTTTGTCTGTGTTATTGTTTTCATTATGTATTTATTGTATCCCACCCTGCTAAAATCCCCAGAGGGGATTGCAGTATTGATAAATAAATAAAATAAAATAAATTTATACCGGGTGTTCGCGGGGACACTTTAGTTGGTTTTCAGAAATGAGCTGTTTGGGCCATAATAATCATACCGTCGTGATGATGGTGGCTAGCGGCCTTGCTGGGCGTCATAATATACCTTGCGAAATCAATTGATTAGCTGGGTAAATTGGAAAAAAATTATAATATTCTTTTTTTAGGATCATGGGTGTTTCACATAAATTAGGGAATTGTAGCGGGCCTTCGCTACATAAAATATCAATGAGCTGTGAGTAAGGTGTTTGTGTTTGGCGCAACGACGTGGCGCAACGACGTTCGGCAGTGCATACGAATGGAGGAGTGGCGCGAAACGATGTCCATGGGCTCCAGTAGCTCGGAGCAGACATAGCACCCCCACCTCCTCCGGCTGGAGCTGCGGCATACGACGCGACTCTCAAGCAGCAGGCAGAGGTGGAGGTAGTTACGCGCGTTCTGCGGTCGCCGCGAGCCTTTGCATGTGCCCTGTGTCGAGCAAAATTGCGTTTCTGAAAATCTAATAATTAAGAGGGGATGCCCTGATAGCCCGATGGAATTAGAAAGTGCCACCAGTCACGCTGATATATATAAAGCTTCATCACGGGATCTAAGTAATTACCCTAATTTCCCAATGCCACCGTTCTGTGCCGCCCTCTGAGGCCGTCAACATACTTGCAAAGAAATGAACCTTTGACCTGAATTAACCTTTTTCGAAGTTAGTCTTCTCTATAATACGCCGTATATGTACCAATATCTTCGTGTGTCTCGTGAACATTATAATGCGCATTTGGGTTCTATGAAATAAAAAAAAACGTGCAACCTCTGCACCTTGAGTTAATTTGATGTCATGCAGTATTCTCTTTATTCTCATGCAGTCAGCTTTAGGACATATTTGTATCAATACGGGCGCTTAAAGCGAACTTCCAAGGCGGCTGCTTTGCCTTAAACAACCATGTGCTCCCAGCAGCAAAAGAACTCAGAAGTATTTCGTGTTTTTGACGATTTGTTAAATTCTTTGTTTACATAACCATTGTGTTTCGTATGTATTTACTTCGACACATATTAGAATACTTTGAGCGAGTTCTGAACGCACAGAGGCCCGCAGCTGAGAGCATGGAGAAAATCCTTCGGCAGAAAACCATTTCACCTATAGCTGAAGAATATTTTGCGTGCATTGATTGAAGCAGTTGTACACCTGAAGTACATTTAGATTAACGTTGTCAAACAGATGTTCGGCTCGTGTATAACCGCTTAGCAAAAGAGATCACTGTATAACCACTTAGCAAGAGAGAGATGAGACACACTTAGCGTGTCTTACATCACAAGTGAGCCCACGCTCATTAGACTATGCGGCTTGTCTTAGACGATGCGATAGAATTTGAAAAACAAAACGAACTATAGTGGTTTGAGTCAATCAATCAATTAATCAATCAATCAATCAATCAATCAATCAATCAATCAGTTTATTCTGCACTGCAAAGACATTTTACAGATTTAGGCCTGCCGAAGCCTCATTGGGCTTGTATGGCAGCGCCTGGCAGGTAGCGGCAAATCGCGTGCGGCGCTTTACAGACTAAGATTACCAGAAAGGAACAGGAAAACAATAGGAACAGCAAAAAAAAACGTTGAAACACATCACACTTCACAGTTAACTGGAAAAAACGCTGAATCCACTAAACTACACGAACAACAAATGTATATCAGGCAATGTAGGCGATGAAAGTCCAGGAATATGACCATGAAAGGAACGACGAGACAAAACAGGCGATAAATTATACCAAAAAACGAAGTTAAATGTCAGATGAACACAAATCAACGCAATAGTTTCTTTAGTTTATAATTTGTACTCACAGAAAATGCGCTTGACGGCAACACATTTAGTGACGAAGGAACATAGAATGCACGAGTTCTTTTACCATAGCGAGTGGAGCAACGGGTAATACTATATCTCTCTTTAGGTCTGAGAGTTCTACTCGGAACATACTCAACTTTATACGCACTTTCCCAAAAATGTTTGAGTACAACCGTTTCAAATAAGACAGCATTGAAGTTTGGGAGCCTTAGAAAACTAAAAACATCACATTGCTTTGGAAGCACTCAAGGACTCATCTGGTTATTTCAGCGCTTTTTGCTTCGGCAATATTGAAAAATGCGCTTCATGATGATCCCATCAGTACTGGCCCAATCTGCATCACTGTGTATGTCAAGTTAAAGTTTGTTTAGATATTTTAAATGTTTTTCTCTCTTTTTTAGTGTTTACGTCTCAAGTACTGCGCCAAATAACTCTAAAACAGTAAAAAGCTAGCACCGGAATCTGAAAGTAAGCTGTGCGCTTAGAAGCTGTGTTTTACGTTAAGTAGAGCGTTACCTTAGACAAGAATCCAAAAATTCGAATGAGGGTTGCGTTTTTAAGCTTTAAAACTGTAAAGATTACTTTAAAAAATATATTACGGAAGAAAAGAACATAGAGGCGTTCAATTTCCTTTCTCAAGCGACGGCAGGGCCTCATATCAACATACCGTAGTGTTTGCGGCACAGCTCAGGTCGGCATGCATAAAAACATCCCATATAGAGGTGGGAGTTCCAGGACATTAAGTATGTTTAAGTTAGAATGAAAACGCACTCGACCAACTAGCCTAGTGTGTCTCTCTCTCAGCGCATACGAACCCTGCTGAGCGAAAAAGGTAGGTTTCAAGTTTCCTCATTATGCGGGAACTTTCACAAAATAACAATGCCCTATATTTCAGTTTCCTAGCACGCCATATTTTAGCTACTGTTATCTTAAAATTTCAAATTGCGCAGCGTTGAATAAAAAAGAAATATTCTTCCAGAAAAATTAACATGTCTTGTGCGCATGAAAGTTGATTCCTAACGAAGAGCGTTCTTTGCTTTTAGCCACTTTCAAGGTTTCCATGTCTGCATGTTGGAACAATCAGAAATTCTATATATAGTGCTAATTACGTCATCGCCCGCATCACGGAAGTATGTTTGATTTTGATGCTTCAGTATTACAGCCCATCATGATAAAAAAAATTACGGGGGCGCCTATTTATATTTGATTTCGATGCTTTAGCATTACAGCCCATGGGTCCAAGAGCATTGTGCGTACTTAACTGTTGTAAATGCATTTTCGTTTGAAAATTTATCACTACCCACTGGCAATGCGTTAGCGCTAGGTCTTCCCCTCGCTTTGAATGCCTTCTTGTGTACTTCTTATTTTCTGCTCATATTTCGCAATGCACTCCGCCATCTATTTCTCTGCTCATTACAGGAGAGTTGCGCAACTTTTCTGATAATCATTCCTTCCCCACGAGTCACCCTTAGTTTTGTTTTTCTTGTTGCACAATGGTGAATAAAGAGAAATATTCTTCAAGAAGAATTGACCTTTCTTGTGCGCATGAAAGTTGATTCCTAACGAAGAGCGTTCTTTGCTTTTAGCCACTTTCATGGTTTCCATGCCTGCATGTTGGAACAATCAAAATTCTATTTATAGTGTTAATTATGTCATCGCCGGCACCACGAAAGTATGTTTGATTTTGATGATTTAGCATTACAGCCCATAATGATAAAAAAAACTACGTGGGCGCCTATTTATCACTAGCCGCTGACAATGCGTTACCGCTAGGTCTTCCCCTCGCTTTGAATGCCTTCTTGTGTACTTCTTATTTTCTGCTCATATTTCACAATGCACTCCGCCATCTATTTCTGTGCTCATTACAGAAGAGTTGCGCAACTTTTCTGATAATCTTTGCTTCCTCAAGAGTCACCCTTAGTTTTGTTTTTCTCTTTGCAGAAGGGTGAATAAAGAGAAATATTCTTCAAGGAGAATTGACCTTTATTGTGCGCATGAAAGTTGATTCCTAACGAAGAGCGTTCTTTGCTTTTAGCCACTTTCATGGTTTCCATGCCTGCATGTTGGAACAATCAAAATTCTATTTATAGTGTTAATTATGTCATCGCCCGCACCACGAAAGTATGTTTGATTTTGATGATTTAGCATTACAGCCCATAATGATAAAAAAAACTACGGGGGCGCCTATTTATCACTAGCCGCTGACAATGCGTTACCGCTAGGTCTTCCCCTCGCTTTGAATGCCTTCTTGTGTACTTCTTATTTTCTGCTCATATTTCACAATGCACTCCGCCATCTATTTCTGTGCTCATTACAGAAGAGTTGCGCAACTTTTCTGATAATCTTTGCTTCCTCAAGAGTCACCCTTAGTTTTGTTTTTCTCTTTGCAGAAGGGTGAATAAAGAGAAATATTCTTCAAGGAGAATTGACCTTTATTGTGCGCATGAAAGTTGATTCCTAACGAAGAGCGTTCTTTGCTTTTAGCCACTTTCATGGTTTCCATGCCTGCATGTTGGAACAATCAAAATTCTATTTATAGTGTTAATTATGTCATCGCCCGCACCACGAAAGTATGTTTGATTTTGATGATTTAGCATTACAGCCCATAGTGATAAAAAAAACTACGGGGGCGCCTATTTATCACTAGCCGCTGACAATGCGTTACCGCTAGGTCTTCCCCTCGCTTTGAATGCCTTCTTGTGTACTTATTATTTTCTGCTCATATTTCACAATGCACTCCGCCATCTATTTCTGTGCTCAGTACAGAAGAGTTGCGCAACTTTTCCGATAATCTTTGCTTCCTCAAGAGTCACCCTTAGTTTTGTTTTTCTTGTTGCAGAAGGGTGAATAAAGAGAAATATTCTTCAAGAAGAATTGACCTTTATTGTGCGCATGAAAGTTGATTCCTAACGAAGAGCGTTCTTTGCTTTTAGCCACTTTCAAGGTTTCCATGCCTGCGTGTTGGAACAATCAGAAATTATATTTTTAGTGTTAATTACGTCATCGCCGGCACCACGAAAGTATGTTTGATTTTGATGATTTAGCATTACAGCCCATAATGATAAAAGAATTACGGGGGCGCCTATTTATCGCTACTAACTCACAATGCATTTGTGCTAGGTGTTGCTTTCAATGCCTTCTTCTGTACTTCTTATTTTCGGTACATATTTCGTAATGCATTCTGACATATATTTCTCATCTCATTACAGGCTAGTTGCGCAGCTTTTCTGATAATCTTTGCTCTTTCGAGGGTCGCCTTTACTTTTTTTACTTGTTTGCTGAGTCGTTCTGAGTCTGTTCACGGTCAATTTTATAATCATACTTAGTGGCGTGTTCTTTGCATTACAGCTCCCTTCTGGCTTTTTCCTCTCCCCCCGTACTAGTGGAGGGGGACACCCCTCTGTCCACTACACGCCACCTGAGGTGGCTGCTTCGTGTACTTCGGGCGCCACCTTCTCTTTCGGGTGTGCTTTCTAACGCTAATGAATTAAAATGTACCCGTAAATTCATCGGCCTTAAGAGCCGGTTCTCAGGTGTCAAAGTGGAGAGAAGAAAATCCTCTTTTCCTCTTTCTTGGGGGAGGAGAAAACCCGAAGACGGAAAGGGAGGAGAGAGAGGGTCGACGCGTACCTGGTGTTATGTGAGAGTGCAGAGGGCATAAGGTGTCTCACATCACTTTATTGTGGTTGCAATAGAAAGGGGTGCTGTGGTACGACGTGTCATGTGGTGATTGACGGACTACTGCGTAGTCTAGTGCGTCCGGGGGGTTGAAATTCCAACATATAGTCGGCAGCATCCATCCTGTTTATCGGTTATATGTTTTAATTTTTAAGGAAATGAAATGCTGCAGCGATGACTTTTGTTTCAATGATGCCTATCCTGCATTTTTTCGAACTGTGCATGCGTTTATTGTTTCGTCATGTAACTGGAAATGTCTCGGCACCTTGAGTAAACAAAGCTTACCCAGAAATTGTGGACAACCTCATTTTTCAACTGGAGGTGGATTATAAACGCAATTTTTTCATATATCGGAAGATTGCATCCTAACCTTTAATACACGCTGGTGTCCGCTGCATCATCTCCAAAGCAGGCTCTATTTGTTGGCTACTAACATTTTTTCTCTGGTCAAAAACGTTTCCCATTGATTTGATAAGGCAAGTTAAGCCACATAGTGCGAGCGATGGACAAACTTTAAAAGAAATATTTTGCTACGCATAGCAGAATGAACCATTATCTTCAAAAATTACATAACAGTACTTTACAATATTCCAGGGTTCCCTCACGACTAAAACTGATGTCCAATAATTTTGGTCTTGGCAGAAATTGCGTAAGCGAAACTGATATTGCGCATTTCATTTTCAACCCGAACACGTGCTTGTGTCCCCTAGGTTTTGAAACGCAGTGTGCAATTTCAGAAGGCGCTTTAGGTTCCAAGAATTCGCATAAATTATTCTTCTCATGGAACACTACATCGGGACGACCAAAGGATTAAGTTGCTATTATTTTTGGCTGCTTTCTGAAGAAGAGGCAAATGTAGCAAGGAGATTGAAACAGTAATAGTACTGGTGGAGACGGCTGTCTGTTAATGGCCACACTTTAGGGGCCCTTCGATGGCCTTATAGAGTTTTAGTTTCAGCAGCTGCAAACTTTGTGCCTGGAAGCTACAGCCACTGCTCTCCTTTGTGAATGTTTACCTCTCCATGTTCTTTACAGTCTCTGGCTGCTTTCTCGACATTTGTTACAGCTCACAAATGAAAGCAAAACTTTTGTCTTTGTGAAGATTTTTTGGCGAACTAGTTGGCTACGAAGCGTCTTGAAGTTAACAGCGCCGTCAGCGACACACGCACATAGGGAGAAATAACGAGCACAGTAAGCGCTGTGTTTGTACTAATCTTTGCTTTCGTGAAACGTTTTCGTGTAAAATGTCGCCGCCAGACTTTGTCTTCGCATTTCGCTACGGCTTTCCTGACCATAACCTGTCAAATTCGCGAAAGATTTCGAAACTACCCGCCTAACGATTTATTCCTTTCTTCGTTGGAAAACTGGTGTAAATAAAATCGCAATTATAATGAGTACTAATCAGAAACTTAAAGCAACGCAGTCCAGACACACCCCAGAATTTGGCTAGAAAGTATAGAGACACATGTATTTTTATAAGATGCGAAATACATACAAACCTACATGCAAAAACCACAATGACGATCAATACGAAGGACCTGCGCTTAAATTACTGCAGAATTTCTTACTCGCAGTTATGCACATTGTTAGTCCGTTTATTGCAGCTGCAATAATACGCAGAAACAACCATTCCGGTGCTCTAGTTGGGAGGTATTAGTTTTTCAGAACACCTACTACCTGACTCCTTCCTTTCTTTGGCACGTTATATGAATGTTTCTCTTTCCATACGCCGGCTGTTTTCGTGCTAAATTCCTGCCATTTTTTATTGTTAGAAAACACTAGCCACACTTTACAACTAATCAAAAAGTTTTTCGGAGGAAATGCTAACATTTAATGTTTTGAACATTTTCATAGCGACCTATTTCAAATAGCGATAATAAAGATTAGTAATCAGGAATGTAAGTGCCTCATATTCCGGACATATGCGCCTTAAACTCAGGCTGAAATAGAAGTACGCACACATCTATACCAGGAAGAGAAGGAATCCATAGCAAACAAATTTACATATTCCTCATTGACGAGTATTACGAACAAACAGCACGAGTTACTGAAGGACATCCTGCTCGCACGTCTACACACTGTTTAACTCGTTTCCTTCGGTGAATTGCAATTAAAGGTCTACTATTCCAATGTTCGTACTGCGTGGTATATGTCTTAAAGGAGAGTTGAAGTCTGGGTTAGTTGGTACATACTTAAGAAAACACCAACCAAAAAGACGGGGACAAAGGAGAGACGAGGCAGATACAACGACACACAACGACCAGTCGTTGTGTGCGCCTCGTCACTACTTTGTCCCCGTCTTCTTGGCTGGTTTTTTCTTAAGTATGTTTTAAAATTCATGGAATGCGTGTCTCTTGATCCTTTTTTTGGACGCTGTTTGTGTGCTTACCTTTACACTTGCTGGCCGCTTTCCTGCTATTTTCGGGCCTTATTCTTAGGGAGGACTACCAAAACCATACTTCTTGCCAAACACATTTTTATAGAAAATGCCACCTCCAGAGAGTTTTTGCTTTTTGCTACCGCTTTCCCTACGTTCCTCTTGCCAAAGCAAAAAGAACAAACAAAACCAGACGACTACAGTGAACAATAAGTACATTTGAATCTGTTTTATTTTGCTGTCCATGGCTACGTAAACGGCCATTTCTGTTTTCACCTAACTTTATTTAAATGTCTTCAAAGCACTTAGGTTTCCGAGAAACGGCACAAAGTTACGATAATGAAATGAGATTTCAGGTGTACTCATCTTGCTCCCTGAACGACTTGCTCTAGGCTGGGGGGCGTCTCTTGGGCGCAGTTTGCTCAGCGACGGCGCTGCCGCGTTAACGGGGAGGTGACGAGCTTAAGTCTACAGTATTGAGAAGCCGATGAGACTCTCAAGGCCCCAGAGTCCGCAGAGAAAGTATTACGTCCAATGCGTGGGAAAAAGGGCACCTGCAAAATCCAGGGACAAGCTGTCTTGTGGCGCATATTTGTTTCTCTGTCCTCCACTCCTCAACTCTGACTGCGTTTATTGTTATCGGCGCAATTCTCACTTCTCTCCTACAAGCGTACAAATTCCCAATAACTTTCCCACAACTTCTACATTTTTATAGCACCAGAAAGAGGAATCGTTCTTAGCGTTAGGCCAAAGTAACACAAGAAAAGAAAAAAAAAAGAAGCTGACGTCTGTGGCAACAATGCTCAATGCTATTGGAAACATTTCGCTCCCTACACTTTTTTTGTATATATAGTGAACGTTTTCGACATCTGTGACCAAAAGTCGCAAGAACTTCGGCGTTTCTTCGCGGGTAAAAAATAAATAAAACATAACGTGAAGCATAATACAAATACCCACAGATCTAGCATGAGCCGTCCAGCCAGTGTCACTGTGCACTTTACATTCTAACAATTGGTACGCGGTCGTCCAGTCCAAGTGCTAAGACGGCTCAGCGTGGATGCGCTCTGCGGAGCGCTAGCGCGGCCTCACATCTAAGCTACGTGTCGCAGGCGCGCAGTGGCCTGGATGCAGGGCTTCGTGTCGTCTGCTACAGCGTTCAAAAGTACCGTGCCTGCTAATGTAACGCTATTAGTCTCGGATGCAAAGTAGGTACCAGAGGTTGAAGCTGCTAGGATCAGGTTAAGTGAATATCTGTGAATAAATGTCAGCGCCGGGCCGTTCTCCAAATCATTGCGAAAAATTAAATCAAATGGCTTCGAAAATCAATGATTATTATGCCACTAAAGTTACTGCGATTTAGTCGTCTATTCTTTTGCATAAACAAATAGAGCTAGTTCAACTGAGGAAATAGAGTAGCAGCAAATTCATTAAAAGGCAGTATGAGTTTTATAAAGTATTTATAAGACACGCGAAAAACAGTTTCTGATCACTTCGCAGAGGAAGCAAACAGCAGTATTAATACGATAAATATACGTTCAGCGTTTGTCACCATTCTCGAAGAAAGGAATTAGTTTTGTTTCTTTAGTGCGGTACGGAAGAGACCTACCCGGAAGGTTAGGCATATTTTATAGGAATGAACTGCGGCTCGTGCATTTAAGACTCATAATGACGAAGCGCCCCTCTTCCGGAAAAACAATAAAAAAGAAACAGCTAAGTGGGCGAAGGCACACCTGAATCAATTGAGCAAGCTGTGGATGATACCTTGGCACATAAATGAATTTGCAATTTCCTCGTGATTTTTCACTTACGGGAAAGTTGCTGTGGATATGTTTATCGGTCTGGATTCGTAAACTGAAGCCGCACAGAGGCCTGCTTTGCATCATCTTCGTTGCTTACCGTTTTTATAATCACTATCATATTTTATTTCCGATACTTAATATTCATTTCTAGCTGTTGCAAAAAGCCATTCATATCTTGGTCTCACCAGCAACCGAATATTAGATGGCTGTTTTTCTAGACTATTATTGAGGCTGTTTTGTTTTTTCTCAGACATTTCAAAAAGCTTCCATTCAGCCTAAGGTGGCGAGTTATGGAATGCCTTTTATTTCTTTATATTATTTTAATAGATGACTCATCTTCGGTAACAGTAAGCCTAGTCGAGAACAAAAAAAAAGCGGCTTAAAGGTTGTTGATCAACCCAAGTGGTAAACAATTGGTGCAAAGCAAGTTAGAAGTCGCAAAAAATTATAAATTGTAGGCTTTAATCGTTATGTGCGGCTTATCACTGTTATATGTATGATATATTAATTGAAGGAACAGGTAAACGACGGTTATTTAGACTGATCTCCGCCTGCACAAAAGGATATACTAGAACTAGCAGCGCATGAGTAATAAATGTTTTTTTACTGCTACTAGAATATCTGCCTGGCGCGTTTAAACAATACCCGTAGCAGTGACCACCTAAATATTTATTGTTTTATTGATATCGCGATGTTCCGGAACCTAGAAATCGTATTCAGGTCACCCAAAATAACGAAAAATCCTTTGTTAAAAAAAGCCCTCTATAGGCTTCAGAGCGAGTCGAGCAGATTTCACTGAGGGACGATCAAAGTGTTCGATATATATGCAATCGATTATAGTGTAGCGCCCGGCGACGCTATAAAGCGCA
Source organism: Amblyomma mixtum (assembly GCF_055824585.1). NCBI lineage: Eukaryota > Metazoa > Arthropoda > Arachnida > Ixodida > Ixodidae > Amblyomma > Amblyomma mixtum. Next base: position 31,463,547 of record NC_143015.1, read on the forward strand.
GGCGCTGAGATCGGCGTTCCCGCGACAAAAGAAAATAAAGAACTACAGCGCGTGCTCGGAGCGCACGCCCGGCACGCGCAGTCCGGAACTAGAAGCCTTCCACGCTGGTCGTCTCTCTGTGGTGCTCCGCTGCGACCCCGCAAATCTTCAACAGTGGTGACCTGGCGAACCGTGCCTTCTATCGCAGCGGCGTTCCAGCATGGCGTACTGGCAGCACCCAAGTTTCGACCCGCCGCTCCCGGCGTTCCGGCCTGCAGGCGTCGGCGGGTGGTTCGCCCAACTGGAGGCTTCGATGTACCTGAACGGCATCACCATCCAGCCGTTCAAACACGAAGTCCTTTGTGACATCCTCCCGGCCGACCTCCTGCGTCGGCTCACCTACTCTGCTTTCGGCGGCCGGCCATACGATGAGCTGCGTGCGGCCGTCTTGGCGTACTTCGGCGCCTACTATGTTCCGCCGCCGCTCTACGACGCAGCGGACCCGTTTTCGCCGCCGCCAGCCTCTGGCCCTGCACCGGCCTCGCTCGCGCCCACGCAGCCTTCATCAGAACCCGGCCCGCCTCAGCAGCCCCTCGCCGCATCGCCGCCACTCCCGTCCAGCGTCTCCAGCCCCGCTGTCTCTCTCGACGCCACACCAGGTGGGATCCGCACGAGCTCCGCCTCGCGTCCTGCTCCCACTACTATCCGACCCGCGTCTCTGGCTCTGCCTCCTTGCGCTTCAGTGGCGTTGTCGCCAGAGCCTCCTGCAGCCAAGGACGACTCTGCGGCAGCAGCCGTGCCGAGGCTTCCGGCATCCCCATCTACCTCGTCACTACCGCCAACAGCTCTGCAGACCTCTGCTGTGAGGGTGCTGCCGCCACCGCAGCATATGCCATATACCAGCCCCACTACCCTGGCGACCACACCGCCTGCCCAAGAGGCCCCACCCCAAGCCCTCAGTACGATCAACTGCTTCTCGGATTCTGACCCTGGCAGCTCGACACCGCTGCAGCAAGCGTCTGCTTTGGTGCCTGACTTGAGCCACCCTCGGCACCGAATGGTCGAGCTACCCACACCGAGTAGTGCAGCAACTGTCCAACCACCAGCTGTGCCTGTTGCTGTCAGCCAGCCGTCTGATGTAGCAGTCTCAGCTCCACGGCATGTCACTGCCACAACCTCCTGGCAGCCACCTACAGCCAACCGTGCCCACACGCGCATCAGCACTGGCCAGTCGCTCCGGACTGTCACTCCCGCTTCGCCCATGCACCTGGCATGAGCCCAGCAACTTGCTCCGGCATCGTCACAGCTGTTGCCGCTATGTAGATGGTCAAAACACAGCTGCTGTCAGGCCACGGAGCCGTTTCGCCCACTCCAGCGCTTGTGCCGACGTACTCGGCGCGCCGGATTCCCACCGACGCCAGCTCCAACGTCCCCACACCGACGACACTTGTGTCCGCGGGCAGCACTACAGTCGGTGACGGCCCGACCATGGCCTCCCCTGCTCCCATGTCCGTTGTCAGCTCGGCACCCTGTATCATTCGCCCCTTGCGCAGCAGCCAGGCTCGTCCACCTGAGCCGGCGCACTCCACCCGACTGCTCTTCCCGGCCTCTGACCTGAACTTACCGGCCCTTGTAGCGACCCCGTGGGGACACTGTTACTCTAGCTGCCTGCTTGCCTGCCGTGGCTACTCCCTCTCTGCCCCGTCGGCACGTACATTCCGACGTTCCGTCTAGGCGGGGGGCCCTGTAGCGCCCGGCGACGCTATAAAGCGCAGGCGCTGAGATCGGCGTTCCCGCGACAAAAGAAAATAAAGAACGACAGCGCGTGCTCGGAGCGCACGCCCGGCACGCGCAGTCCGGAACTAGAAGCCTGCCACGCTGGTCGTCTCTCTGTGGTGCTCCGCTGCGACCCCGCTAATCCTCAACATCCTCAACAATAGTATTCTCACATTCGTGCGAAACAAGTTATTTTTAGCTTTATTTTACTTGCATAGAACATTCACATTTCGAAGCGCCCGTGATGAAAAAAAAACAGTGGGGACACGACAATATTGGTCCTGCTTTGGTTACTGCCGCCTCGATTACAGCATTGAGCTCAATAATTCTAAAAGGGTATGTAAGTCTCGGTCGCTGAGCTTAGGGAGGGTTCATTCATACACATAGGGCAAACGGGGACAATATGCACGAAACTACATCAGACATTTCATTAATGTGCTTGCTGAGCCTGTGAGCATTGAAATGAATTGATGACAGAAGGTATATAGAAATAAAGTATTCAAGTTTGCAAGGCAAAAACTTCAACGCCATTGCTATATAACGACAGTCGGATAGTAAAAATGAGGAAAGTTTATGAAAGCGTGGAAAGATGAGATTTTTTACACATACAAAACAAACGACTACTTGAAGATTTGGGCGCGTTCATATTGGTTTTCCATCGATTTTCTTACTTTCTTTCTCAATGGTTATCTTTTCGTAGCGTTATCACTTCCGCGAACAGCCTTTTCCTTTTCTTGTGACAGAATATGGACTTAAAAAATCTGCTTGCGTACCTTGCTTTTAGAAACCAACGCTGCTAGTGTTCACATGCCCCTGTGTGCTCTCTTCTCAAAGCTATTTTTCGTTTCTTCGATACCAGAAATGCGCGACAATATTTTGCTCACCATATTTCGTTGGCGCACAATGGCGATGTTTAGGCCAGTGGCCGAACCAGGGAGTTCAATTTTCTCGCTAACTGTTGTTATAGCCTTGCGACCTTAACTTTTTGTGAATTGCGTCCCTTTCATTTAAACGCTGTTAATAACATTTCTCGATATCTCTTACTCTTTATTAGAGAGAATCATTTTCAGTCTTATACGGTTTCTCTTGGCAGAAAGAACTTGCTGGTCGCGGACGTCATTTGAAGCATTTATTGAATATTTCGAGACTCGCCCAATTCCAAAAACTTCTGTCTTTGGCCGTTGACATCATCCCTGGCATCATGCAATTTGACATCGACATTCGTCATATCACACGCTGGTCAACAAGTTCGTTCAACCTGTGCTTCAATATTACCAAAAGATTTCAATTTGCTCAGCGAACTACGCATTAGTCCGCATTACGAGCAAACGCATGTTATACATCAACTTCGCAGCAAGAAAAGTTCAAAAAAGCAGATGCCAAACTGGGGCAGCAGCAGCCACTTTGGCAAAAGACATGCCAACATTGTGATGCTAAAAGGACACCAAAAGTACTAACCTCAAACAGTGTTCGGGAGTTGTATATGCTTCAAACAATCGCGAGTTCTGTATGCCGGGAGCTTACGATTCCTGAACGAAGCCTAGTGCAAAATAAATTTGGGTGGACACTGCAGAAAAGTTTCCGCATGAACCGCGCACAAGACCTTGTTCTAATACGTGTTCCGCATGACACCTAGAATAAGACATAATCCGCATTCCTACCTCGAGTTCTTACGATTCTTACCAAGTTACTGCATTACTTCCGCAAATTAAGCATGACATCATGCGTCGTGGAAGTGTAATGCGACATATAATACTTGTAAAGTCGTTCTCTATTTCATTCGCTCCAAATTAATCACACGGCAATCTTGCTGAATAAATCTTAAAAATAATGTTAGCAGTGCTAATTGCTCGGCTGGGGCAATACCATTGGCAGAGCTACCTCAAAAGAGGCGTGCACAGAAATCACTGAGGGAGGCAAATTTCCTCTAGGTAGAGCCAACCAGCAGGTAAGCTTTCCTCAGAATTATAGTGATTATCCAGTAACTCGCTGCGACAAGTTCCCCCAAAATCCCTCTATGACCCTAAGGTTAATCTATTACAATTTTTATTTGCTTCCATCAAATACTGGCGCAGAAATGTTTGAGGAAGCATGCTTGGAAAAGTGCCACTGGGAGGCCAATGCCTGCCTCTTCGAAAACGCAGGGAGCAAAAGAAACAAAGAGATGTGAAAGACGATTGCAAAGGTGCAAAAATCAATTTCTAAAGAGCATCACATAGTCTACGTGCAAGCCCTCCAACCACAAAAGACAGCGCAAAAGTGGCGAGGTGTATGCTTTGTTGGGCTTTATGGTTCACGACTGACTACTGCTGTCATTCGCAAAACAGAGTTTGAAATGTCTGTCTTTCGTCTGCTGAACGATAAAAAAGTAACAGAAAACATAAAGCATTAAGTACCTTTCAGCTATCTGTGAAGCCATGAATGTGCGCCTTAGCCATGCATTCGAGAAGCTTTGCCTCCTCTGCAGTGTTTAGTCTGAAAGACCACCGTTGAGCAATTTCTCCATAAGGAGTTTAAGACAAGCATTTTCAAACACGTCCACTGAAAGTTTACATTGCGAAGTTATTTATATTTCTTTTAGCAGTAAATTCACGCATCTGGTCTTGGCTCGGAACACGAGAAGGGCGTTTCTTGTCGCTGTTATTCGAAGTTCAGAGTGAGCTGGCGTGGCTCGATTTACGCGTATGAATGCATCACTCTCTGGAGCCTGAACAAATACTACTCCTTCTTAGAGCCATCATGGCAAACACATAAAAACGTCGTCCGCCCTTTTATGCAGCTGGCGTTCTCATACGAATCCTACACAGAAGCGCTCCCTGCTTTCGAAATATTACGGCGCAAATCAGAGATTACCTTTCTCAAAAGAGGCCTGCTTAAACTCCTTTGAAGAATATTGAATAACCTTACTTGGCACTGGAAAAAGTGCTTTGTTTACAAGCTTTTTAGTTTTACTGCTCTTCTGCGAGTATTGCGCTTTCTCCTGTCCTCACGCCTCTTGCGTTTTCCTTCTTCAATCCCTTTGCGCAATTTTATTCCTTTAATTTCTCTTCCGAGAGACAAATGAAAAGAGTAACTTTTATTGGTAGATAAAACCAGAACTCTACCGTTTATCGCTTTCACCCCCTTTCATCTACTCAGCCAAGAAGTGAATAAAAAAATATAAACCAGGAATATTAGACAAAAATATGCACTCATCAGCCGGCTTTTCACGTAACTCTATTCTCCACTGGCCAAGTGGATTTCCAAGAAGGGTATTGCGCTGTTTTCGTGCATGAATACTGGAATGGCTTAGGTTCACCCCACGCAATCTTTAAAAGTGTTTTTGAATATAGTCACGAGTTTTTCCCTCTCTCGTTGATGTTCTTCTCCTGATGTTGACGTGGAGTGGTAGAGGGCGGGTATCGTGAGTCACCCTGGGGACGTACTTGCGACTGGCGAGTTTAGACAGGCGTGCAGTTATTCGTAAGATGGGGCACTTGGAACGCTTCCATCAAGAAATTATTTATTACAATATATACACAACTGATTTACATATGCAGAAAGATTTCGGCCTCTCCGCTTCAACTAAAAATAAAACCTCAAACTTCCACGACTCAGGACCACCGCCGGCCACCACACGGCCAACTCTTCCGGCCGCCATTCAAGTAACTCGCGTCTCCAACTCTACGCTCTCGGCCCCAGGACCGCCACCGGGAGCACACGACCTATCTGTCCGGCTGCCACACACCCAACCTTCGGCGCTCTCCTTCGCGCGCGCCCATCTTGTTACATTCTCGCCAAAAACTCCATCCTCTGCCAACAGACAATCCTCCCGCCAATACTTACTCTTTAGCCAATAGATGACTTTCCCGCCATCGCTTACACGTAAGATGCCACAACGCAAAAAACAAGTACACAACATACAACACACACCTCGCTGTAAGCTTCCATGGCTTACTAGAGGATAC